>NW_020954564.1:52773036-52999562 GCF_900497805.2 Vombatus ursinus | reverse complement strand
TCTCTCTCTCTCTCTCTCTCTCTCTCTCTCTCTCTCTCTCTCTCTCTTTTGTTTTTATATCACATAATTCTCCAAATATACCCCTTTCCCCCAACTCAAAGAATTCTTCCTTGTAATAAAGAATAAAAAGAGAGAGGTTTAAAAATAAATTAAAAAACTAAACAATACTTCAATTAAGTCTAACAGTATAAGTAATATTCCTCACCCCCATCACTCTGCCCTGATCCCCCCCAAAACACACACACACACACACACACCCTGCAGAGAAGGGAGGAAAGCATATTTTCTCCCTTCTTTGAGGCCAGGTTTCATATTATTCCATTTGTATTACTGTGTATCATTGCTTGTTACACTGTGAATCACTTGATATGATTTCCCAGTCCTCTCTGTGTTCTTCATAATCATTTGTTCCTTATGGTATAGTAACATTCCACAACATTCATGGACCACAGTTCGTTTAATCATTCCTCAATCAATAGATATCTACTTTGTTTCCAGTTCTTTACTACAATAAGAAGTGCAGCTATAAATATTCGAGAGTGTATGAGACCTTTCTTTCTGTCTTTGGCCTCCTTGAAGGTATATGTCTAGAATTGGAATCTTCTGGGTCATGGGCTATGGATATCTTAGTAACTTTCATAGCATGTTCCAAACTGCTTTCCTTAGTGGTTAAACCAATTCACAGCTCCACCAACAGTGTACTAAATGGGCCTGTTTCCACAGCTTAAAATGGACCATTCCTGTCTTTTATCATTGTTGCCAATTTGCTGGGCATGAGGTGAAACCTCAGAGTTGTTTTAAGTTTCTTTTCTCTTATCAGTGATTTATAGAAATATTTCATATGTTTATGAATAATTTGCAAGTCTTCTTGGGGGAAATATTTGTTCTAGGGTAGTCCAATGTAAAGAGCACTAGAGCTGGAGTCAAAGGACCTGGGTTCAAATCCTATTTTTAACTCTGGTACTTACTATCTGTGAGACCTTAAGAAAGTCACATAGCCTGCCCAGGCCTCAATTTCCTTATCTAGAAAATGAAAGGGCTGGGAAACAGGTAAGTGGGGGGAAAGATTTTTAAAGCAAATTTCCCTGTTAAAGGAATCATATTTTATATGTATGCATGTGTGTAAATGTGCATACATAAATATATATATTATATACACATATATTGTATATATGTGTATGTATATATTATATATGGAATACATGAGAAATGACAAATGGGATGATTTCAAGTAAACCTGGAAAAATGTATAGGAACTGATGCAGAGTAAGCAAGCAAAACTAGGAGAACAATTTATGCTATAACAACATCATAAAGAAAAACAACTTTGAAAGAATTAAGAACTTTGATCAATGTACTGACCACTGAAGATACATGATAAAGCATGCTACTCCACCTCCTCGTAGAGATTTAATGGACCCAAGGTGCAGGATAAGGCATATTTTCAGACATAGACAATGTGGGAATTTGTTTTGCTTCAATATGCATGTTTGTTACAAGGGTTTGGTTTTTCTTTTTCTTTTCCAATTTTTTGGGAAAAGGAAGTAGGAAGGAGAATAAGGCTGTTGAAGGGAGAAGGAAGGAAAAAAAGAAAGAAAGAGAAAAGAAGGAAGCAAGGAAGGAAGAAAAGAGGGTAATTGAAAAAAAATTCAATGTATAAAAGAGAACAAGACAGAAGGAAACACAGACAAGCAGCACAGCATTGAAATTCTACATTGGAATGATTATATATTTAAAAGGAAAAGCAAGCCATACATAATGGAGATTTGCAATTTCCCATACAACATTCTGTTTTTTCTACCTTTTATGAGGAAATATTTATTATATTTGATGTTTTTAAAGTTCAGAATAAAAAAAATAAAATTCCCTCTCCAAAAGAGGGCATTTGATTAGATGGTTTATGAGGTCCCTCCATCTACATCAATGATGCTGTAACCAATCAGCCATTGCTGACTGACCACAGCTCAATGCTGTGAGTCATTTCCCATGCACTGGGGAATGGCTCATGGACTCATATATTTGTGTCAGTTTCCTACATATATCTGATATCAGACACATTTGATGCAAAGATTTTTCCCACAACCAACATTAGTTACATTGATTTTGCTTGTGTAAATACTTTTCAATTTCACTTAACTGAAATTGTCCATTTTATCTCTTGCAATCATCTCTATCCTTTGTTTGGTTAAGAATTCTCCCTTGGGTGAATTCTCAATGAGAGCTAGACTGTTGGGCCTGGAGTCAAGAAAACTCAAGTTCGAATCCAACCTCAGACACTAGCTGTGTAACTCTGGGCAAATCAGTGTCTCTTTGCTTCAGTTTTCTCAACTGTAAAGTGAAGATAATAATACCTACCTCATAGGGTTGTTGCAAGAATCAAATGAGATACTATTTGTAAAAGTGATTATCACAGTATCTAGCATATAGAAGGCGCTATCTAAATGCCTTTTCCTTTCCCCTTCCCCCTTCTTCTCAGAAGGACATTCCAACTAGGCCTGGATGGGCCTTTCTCCAAACCAACAAAACTGATGCCACCAACTAGAAGCTTTGCCCAATAATGTCCTAAACTGACCATGTAGAGTCTGCATCAGGGATATAACAAAAAAATCAACTCAGCACACTCAATACATAAGGACTTGAAGGGTAAGCCTTTCCCCAACATTTTTACCAATAGCATCAGAGATTGGAAAATCTAAACTAAAGTTATTTTTAGGTCCCAAGAATTTATGGCTGATGTAGAGTGAGTCTATAAATCAAATGCTATGAAAAAAAGCATTTTCTTCGATGGAACAAAAACATTTTATAGGCTCTGCTCCAACAAGGAGGAGAGTGTGCATGACCGCACACAATGTCAGAATCATACCAAGTACTTGACAGACATAACAATAGAGATAACTTTGCTCACCAACCCCTGACTGGTCTCACAGTTCAGGTATGATCATGTCAACCTTGTCCCCACCTCCACCCTCAGTCAATAAACCCAGTGGCTCTCTATTACCTCTAAGATCAAATATCTCTGTTTGGCTTTTAAAGCCCTTCATAAACTTAGCTCTTTCTACCTTTCCAGTCTTCTTACCCTTCACTCTACTCCAAGTATGCTGTGATCCAGAGACAGCAGCCTCCTTCCTGTTTCCAATACTGTCCTGATTAGTACAGAAGTTTCCAGCTTCTGTTTTTTCCAACCTGTTTGCTGCTCTTTAAACAGCCTAGTGGCTCTGCTCCCAGGGTCTCAATATATTAGTGGTGAACATATATTGATGGAACAATATATTGGTGGAAACACTGTATTAGCTTTAGCCCTACTCAAAGTTTAAAGTGTGCTGGTAAATATTTAACAACTGGGCTCTCTACCTCAAAAAATGTATAAACACACACTTTTAAGTTTAATTTGCATTATTAACACTTTAAGTCTAGACAACCAAGAAAACAAGTCAAGTCCTGATTTATAGCGATCTTCCATTTCTGAGGTGTAAATGTTCACCTTGAAAATTTAGCAATTAAAAACTGGTTAGGGCTGGCTCCAGCACATCCTTGGGCCTCCTGCAGTTCAGAATTCCCAAACTCAAGCTATCCACCAGCCTCAGCCTCCCTAGCAATAGGGACTATAGATGTGCACCACCATGTTTAGACACATCATGAAATTTCACTTGCTATTCCCCAAGGTTGGAATACTCACCTTTCTCACCTCCATTTCCTTGTTTCTCTGACTTTTTTCAAGTTTTAGCTAAAATCCCACCTTCTGCAAGAAACCTTTCCCTGTTCCCCTTAATGCTAGTGCCTTCCCTTTGAGAATATCTCCAATTTACCCTGTGTTTATCTTGTACATGCACAGTTGTTTATATATTATCTCCTTCATTGAAATGTGAGCTCTTTGAGGGTAAGCACTGTTTTTGCCCCAGCACTTAGCACAGTTCCAGGCATAGACTAAAAGCTTAATAAATGCTTGCTGACTGACTAATTGATTACTACCAATGATGGATTTTAAAAGAGAGATATATGTTTGCCTAAGTATTTGTGACTATCGTGGAGTGGGTCCAACACAAAGTCCAAATTGATGAGGGATTCCCTGTAGATGGTCAGGTCTTCCAGAAACTTCTGTTTGCGGAAAACATTGTACTGACTGCATCAAGCTGCAGAACATTGCATTGACCACTAAATGAGATAGTCACTTAAAAGAATTTGGTCTAATTATCCATCTACATAGGAAGTTCTAAGTAGATGAAGGCTGTCTGTTGTTCAAACTATGAAAGACAATTGGATGAAAAACTATATAGAGAGTTTATCTATAAATAAGTATCTCTTGTACTAACACTGTAAATGGACAATTAGCTGGGCCTAGAACTGAACAGAAGGAGAGCAGACTGAGTTGCCTATGGGAAACCACACAGTTCTTTTGATGTCCCTAATCCTCTACCTCAACAATATTCTTCCAAGAAAGGTTATATGGTATAATGGCTAGAAGTCCAGCCTTAGTTGGTCAAATCAGGAAGACCTTATTTCAAATCCTGAATACCTGTATGAACATAAGTAACTCTTGAAGATTATAAGAAACAGATGCATTTCCAATTTTCATTGCTGGATAAGTCTCTACACCAACACTTCCCTGTACTAATAAATTTACAAGTCTAGACCACTCCCCATGTTCTTCAGATGATGTTTTATAACTGCCAATCATAGAATACTACAGTGTCTGAAGAACTCAAATTGAAAATTCACCTAAAGGGCTTTAAAGAGGTGATCCATAGTAGGTGTGAGAAAGCTGCTACACATACAATTCCTCCTCAAACGGAGAAATTATCCCAGAAAGATAGTGTGAAGGAAGTTGTCAGATAAATGTACGATCAGGGGAGAAAATAAAAAAGATAGGCTTGTCACCTAGCAAGAAAAAAGAGCAATTAAGACATGGGCAGCCATCTGGTGTCCCTTGCAACATCAACTCAAGGAAGGCCCCCAGTATGTTGAATGTACCCCCTGCTGCAAATTGATGAGAGGATATGGATCAGTTTCACTACCAGTGGCTGTGGGTGGGCAAAGATAGGTTATAATCTTTATTGTTGGAGGAATACCCTGTTGAGGAGATCACATATCTGCTGGGGAATTGGAGTAGACTCTGTTGCAAAATTTGTAGTTTATGAGGATAATCTCAAAGATATAATCAGAATTGAGTTGGTTCTGCCAGACAACACACCTCCCTGAGCATGACTTGAGCTAGCTGGGGTCCTTGACTCTAGAAAATGGTTGTTCAATAAAATCAGACCTTCTTCCCTCCAGTCCAAAAGCCTCCTTTTTAAAGAATCATAGAATTCAGAGCTCAAAGGGACCTTAAAAAGCATCTAATATAACTCCCTCATTTTATAGATGAAGAAGCCAAGGCTCAGAGAGGTTTATATGACTTGCCCAAAGTCACACAGCTAGTAAGTGGCAGAGCCAGGATTTGGCTTATCTCTTCTGTCTCCAAATCTAGCACTCTTCCCATTATACCTTGATTCCATACTCTTTTGTCATTTAAAAAGTCTTTGTATTCCCGCTATATCATTTTTTAAAACCCTCAAATCTCAGGCCTAGTTTGTATCAATAAATAGCATTATTAAAGTGTATTCAACAACCATTGATATGCACCTACTGTGTACGGAGCATTATTCCAGGTACTAGGAGAGATACAAAGTTGAGATAACACAGGGGTTCTTTTCTCATTGAGCTCACAGCTTTTCACACACATACATAAACAAAGGTTTGTTTGAAATCATAACTCACATAAGAAGACATTATCCAGGGAAAATAAAATTACAGGCATACGGGAGTATGCTTTACAGTATCTTTGTAAGAAAAGTGCTTTGTAACTTTTCATGCACCATAGAAATGTAAGCTATTACTGATGAGGTCATTATGTTACAAGCAAAGCCCTCCGTTCACTGGTCAGTACGCAGCTCATCTAAACCTGAGTCCTGGCGGTATTAACTCCCACTAAAACATGTTTGTTACTATTGCTAACTTGCTTACTGATTGTACATTAGTCCTCTAAAAGTACAGCCCCCAAACTACTACTTTTCCCAATACCATGTTTTCAGGGAAATAAATCAATGACAGAAAGGTGTATGCCTGTATATATCTTATCTTTTGGAATGTTAACATCTTAGGATAGCATCCTGTATCACAAGATGTTCCTTCTCTCCAAAGATCCATTGTCCACATTTTCTTTCCTCTGAACTCATTCTCTATGTCTTAGCAGCATGAATTAATAAGTGGCTGTACAACAGAATTCCATTCTTCCTTTAATGAACCACTTCCAGGGAGCTCCATCTTCCTAAATCACAGGCTCATGTGCTCTTCTAAACCATAGAACATACCTCCAGGGACCCTTTCCAGCTCCAGTATCCTGTGACTCTGTCACCTCACACCTATTTGCTATGTACCAAACCTTCAATCAGGATATTCCAGAAATCGTGCTGTTCTTTTGCCTAAGATTTCTTCCTTTCTCCCTAGTTCAGGCCCTAAGGTGAGAATGCTCCTGGGCACCTGGAAGACCTTTTGTAATCTGAGGCAGTGAAGTTCAGCGTTGCTTCCCCTTTCCTTTTCAGGGGCTTCCCTTAATCCAGACCTCAGAGACAGTTCATACCAGGAGTACAGGAACAAATAACCTTCAGTCTAACTTCCTTGAGGTGTCAACGAAGACCCAGGACCCCAAAAGGAGCCTCTATCCTGAAAGCCCAAAATTTAGCGAGGGCTACTACATCATATGGTTCTCAAAAGTAATTATTTTCAAAATCTGATCCAGCCCAACAAAAGCACAGCAAATAAGGAAGGAATGGGTTAAAATACATATGCATAAATGCTAGGAGGCTTCCTTTTGGTAAAATGCAAGCAGGGATTTCAAAAGAGACAGCTTTTCAAGGATTATTTTTAAAAGCTAAATTCAGTATCACCCCCAAGATGATCAACCATAATTAAGGGAATAGTTTACCTGAACATCAGCGGCACAAAGTTCTGGAGAAAAGCATAAACAGGAAAACCCCGCAAGGACCTAACAATACCGGCTGTGTTTTCTCACAGCTCAGTTTCAAACACTACGTAGTCAGACATCACTGCTCCTGTTACCCAGGAGGATAAAAGCAAGATTATCAAAGCCAAAGAAGCCAGTAGTAACAAATAAATCTGCTTAACAGTTAAAACTGATAGAGACATGTCCGTGTAAACAAGCCCCCAAGAGGCAACACACAGACCAGCTGGGGCCCGCGGGCTTGCCTAGAGACTCCCAGAGCACAAAGGGCCCAGGTCTGATACTCCCCAGTCTTTGTGGAAATTTCTCATGCAAACCATTACTCCACCCTCTCCTGCTTCCCCCAGCGAAGGTGGTTTCCCAAATTCTGGCCTAAACAGAGATATTCAGAGAGGCCCCAGCTGGGTACATGAGCTAGAAAGGCAGGCTGGGCCCAAGAGCCACAACATTTCAGGATTACGGAACAGGTGACGTAGGACAACTGGATTTAGAAAAGGGTCTATAAAGGCTCTTCTAAGATTCATGAAAGAAGTCCCAATTCCAGGCTTTCTATCAGCAATTTGGGGCTTCAGAATGGGTGTGGGATGCCGTTGTCGGCCGTTTTACCCATGGCAATAAAATATGAGAAACAGTAAGCTGGAGCTGAAGCAAGTGCATTACCATCCAACCCAACCCGAGCATTACAGAATGCTAGATGAACAAGCCCACAGGGTCTGTAGCACTGCTCCAAATCACAACTCTCTGCCTTCGTTTTTCTTCTTCGCCACCATTCCAATTCTCTGTCCAAGAATTCTGACTCAACGAACTCTCTTTGTTGTTTGGCATTTTCGAAATTCTGATATTAACTTAGATTCTTAAAAAACAGCACCAAACCTTGATAGAAATGAAAAAACTAATTTTTCACCTGCCCTTGATCTCAAGTTAGTTTGTGAAGATTTTAGCCACACAGAGCCTGGCACTTTTGAGGGTTTCTTTAAAAATATTTGAGGACTGACTTGTGTATTCTGAATATAAAACAGAAATAGAGCACATGTTATCTAGGAATAGATGGCACTTTTGGGGGGGGGATCCTATATTAATTTCTTTTTTAAACTCAGGTTTTTTCTCTTTACAAACTCTAATCTTAACAATCTGAAATCATTACTTAACACTAACTACTATGATTTTTAGAGCTTGACTTTTAGCTTCTGCAAATAAACTACAGAAAAATGACTGATTTGAATTCTGAGTTTTTCTTTCACTATCCCTAAGTTAGTGAAAGATGGCTTAAACCAAAATGTTTGGTTTTGTTTGTTTTAAATAACACAGACCTCCAAATAAGCTGTTATTTAACACAGTAAACTGGCACTCAGGCTATTCAGGCCAAAATACATTGACAGAAATACCGAGAAGGTTATTTACAGCTTTTCAGAGTTAATGAAAAATAATCAACTGTAGGCAGGCCTCCTCATACCTAAAATTTTGCCTCATACTTAAAAGCTATACTGACTATGCCTTACTCAGGATTTGGTATTACAATATATCTAAAATCTTACTTGCTTTCTTCTGAATTCACAACCAAATCCTAGTGGCATTATTCTCAACTTGAAATAAACTTGCTTTACAAGAGAAGCAAAACCAGAAGAAGAAAGATGACTACAAATAATTGTATAAAGGGAGTAAAAAGGGAAACTGTTGAGTGAGGAGAAAAATCTTTGCATTAAATAAGTCTGAGAAGAGTCTGCTATATAACACAAATTCATATGATTAAAAACTATTCCCCTATGGATAAGTGGTCAAAGGAGAGGAATAAATAGTTCTCAAAGGAGTTAAAAATTTTTGCAACCATTGCTCCAAATCTCTAATAATAAGAAAAATTTCAATTCTAAGATCTCACTTCACATCCAGGAAATTGACAAAGATGACAAAAGATGGACATAATGTTGGAATTGATTCAGGGAAATGGGCACACACATCGTTAGTGGAGTTGTGAATTGTTCTAACCATTTCAGAAAGCAATTTAATATTATGTCAAGATGGTGAGTAAAATGTCCATGTCCTTTGACTCAGATATCTGATTGCTAGGCATATCCCCCAAGTTGGTTAAAGACAGAAAGAAAGATCCCCTACAAACCAAAGTATTCATAGTAATACTTCTCACGATAGCAAAGAATTGGAAACAAATTAGGTATCCTTTAACTGCAGAATGCCTAAACAAATTGTGTTCCATGAATGATACAGAATATTACTATGCTGTAAGAAACAATAAAGATAAAGAATTCAGAGAGACATAGAAGAATTATATGCACTGATACAGAACCAGGAAAAAATATACACAATGGCTACAACATTAAAAAGGAAAAAACAATAAAACAAAACGATATCATGGAATTATAATGACGAAGTTTGGCCCCAGAGATAAGATGAGAAAAAACATCACCTTCTTTTCATTACAGAGCCAGGGGAATATAAATGTGGAATGTTGCATGTACTGTCAAATGCGATTGATGTATTGGCTGGTTTTGATGACGTTTTGTCTTGTTTTATGTGTTTGTTAGGAGGGAAGGCTTGCTAGGTTAGGGAGATGCAAGAGGTATATTCAGAAATGAATGTAATATAAATATAAAAGATATCAATAAAACTTCAAAAAAAAGGAATCCAGAAGGGAAATGGACAAAGAGAACAGAAGGAGTCAGAAATGAAAAAATGGTAAATTTGTTAAATTTTTAAAAATGTAAACAGGGTTTTTTTATCATGTTTTATGGTAGGTTGTTATGTTTAAAATTAAATAAAAGGAATAAGAAGAGGTATAGGAAGCACAAAAGAAATAAATGTGCTTTACCAATGAGTAGTTTTTCCTACTCTTATTACTAACTTATCTCTTGTATTTCATTTGTCTCCTTTGGAAAAGTTAAACTTCTGTCCCCATCCTATATCTGTAAGATACCTCCGTGGTTTTCTCTATCACACAGTTAAAAAAGAAAAACAGACACAGATATACTAGAGGTAATTATCCAAACTTCTATCCTTAAGAAATGAGTCAATTAATTATTCAGCCAACATGTATTGAGCACCTACTATGTGTGGAATCCTGAGCTACATATGTTGAGGGAATCCTAAGAAACTTACAATAGAGATAAGGAGATAAGATATAGGCACCTAGAAAGACCTAGAGTTGCCAGACTGTGTGTGCTAAGCATCAAATGAATGATGTAGCCATTAAGTGCAAAGGGAGTTCAGAGGAGGGAGAGGTTTCTGTGGTCTGGAGTGGTCTGGGAAGGCTTTGTAGAATTACATTACTCAAAAGAATATATTATTCCAAAGATGCTTGCATATGAGGAAAAGATGCACTTACAGGAAGTTGAAGGCTATGTCAAACAAACCAGTATTAAAATACAAATCAAAAAATAGTTTAATTCAAACAGTCTAAGGTTAGCAATTATTAACTGACTGGTTGAATCAATCCATCAGTTGGCAAGTACCTACTATGTACCAGGCACTGTTGGTGGCACTGATGATTCAAAGACAAAACTGAAGCAGTTCCTACTTATGAGGAGCTTATATTCTATCAGAGAGAAAATATATTTGTATATAAGTATATACAAAGTAATAACAAAACACGTACAATATAAAATACAAGGTAATTTTGGGGGAGAGGCAATTGTAACTAGGGAGATTAGGAAAGGTCTCATGTAGAAGGTCACACTTTTATTTTCCAAACTATTTGGTAGAGTTGCTAATGTTGAATAGACAGTCTAAGCAACTTTTAATTAACAAGTCAATAGGCTTCTGGACTTTGGGGAAAGTTAGTCACTGTGCACAAAACATTTACCTTTCAGTTTCCACATCTATAAAATGGGTATTACAGAATCAATAAATCTCAAGAACTGGAAAGGATCTCAGCAGCCATCCAGGCCAATCCAGTCCATAGTTTCATTAGCAAGGGTTTTTTGTTTTTGTTTTTGTTTTTTATTACATTAAGCCTAAATTTACTCCTTTGTAAATTAAATGATACTTGGTCTATTTCACAAAGTTGTTGTGAAGAAACAGTTTCATAAACCTTAAAGTACTACAGAAATATAAAATATGATTGTTATTACTATTAAAACAAGCAGCGAACACCAAGATACAATCCCTTCATTCAAATGTGACCCTTCATGCAAATGTTGCCAACAGAATTGTCCAAAAGTGGAATGGACTGGAGGATGTGGGATCCTCTTCACTAGAGGTATTCAAGCAAAGCCTGGATGACACTTTTCCAATGTCTTGGAGAAGAACTTCCTACTCAGGTATGTGTTGGAGTAGATGGCTTGTGAGGCCCTCTGACTCTTGAGATTGATTGATTCTGTAGAATCACTAGATTCCTAGAATAAGCCTGCCTAGGAAAATTGTTAGCATTTCCAGTTTACTTGAATGACATAATATTGTATAACCTGGCTTCTGAAAGAAAAGGACAAGGAAAGGTTAATACTCAGGCATGAAAAAAAAAGTCATCATTATGATAGTAACTTAAAATTTTGTTGATTAGCTAAGATTTCAAGAAACAGACTTGTGTTCTATATTTACCTTTGAGAACTTTCAATACTTTCAAAAAATACATCATGTTACTGAGGTGCAGCTGGCTGTCTGGGCCCACGCTGGGTGGTGGTTCTGAGGCTATATGACTTCTCCCTTTCCAGACTTTCTTTTACTTGGGAGACATGCAGGTGGACAGCTTGGTTTCTTTCTGGGGTGTTAAATCTAAGTATCTAAGGTGTGTGTGTGTGTGTGTGTGTGTGTGTGTGTGTGTGTGTGTGTGTACCTATTCTATCCTTTCTTGTACAGGGTAGGTTAGGTGGCCCCATAGTCCCTTACAACTCTCAAATTCTGTATTTCTGTGTACCTTACCTACTTCCAAACCCTCTTTGCCAAGAACTGGGGACAAGTTGAACCCTTCATCCAAATAAGAGACTTTTTGAACTCTTAAGGAGAGGTGAAGCATTAAGATACACAGATGATTTCTCCACCTCTTAAAAACAAATAAATCCTTATCACTAACACTCTCCTCCAAATACAAATTTAACTATTTTATAGGGCAAATAGAAATAAATAGATTTTTTACTGGATCAAGTACCAATTTCTAAAGAATAAGGAATGTTAAAGCAAGATACCTAAGAGAAACAGCATACCAGCAAGAAAACTAAAACCCAGCCTAGCCCTATATCTTCCAGACTAATGAGAAGCAGATGTCCAGGGACAAAGGCTTTTTCAGGAGGGCTAACGAACATCGCAGCACTAACAGTCTTTCAGAAAAAACTCCACGTTTTCTTCTCAGATAAAATCCAAATCTGCCCCTAATCTCTCCTTTGGAGAAGATGGTCTTTACAAACAAATTGCATGAAGGAGACCTATCCTATCCTCCCAGTTTTGCTTCCAGGAACAATGAGGTGACCTACTGATTTTGCTCACATTAGAGACCTCTCTCATATTTTGCTCCTACTAAAAACAATACGTTAAGTCATCAATCAACCAACTCCCAAATATTTTTTGTCATCTACTTTCAACCAACCAACAAATACTTGTGAAATTCCTACTATAAAAAAAAAAGAAATTCCTACTATGTGCAAGGACTTGTGTTAAGCAGTAAGAAAGCAACAGAGATACATAAGAGATGGCGGGGGAGTGGGCAGTGTTTCACAGGGATGTGGCTGACACATATACCTCACAACATAGATGATGTCAAACAGTAAGGGTCAAATGTCTGACATTTGAGCTCAGAAAGGGGCAATTTTAACTATGGATTAGGCTTATTAGGTAAAACTTCTGAGAGGGTCTGGGTTTTAAGATGGACTTGAAAACCAGACAGGATTTATATGGATAAGTGAAGAAAAAGTGGCAGTGCATTCCAGCCAGAAGGAATGAAATGAGCAAAGCCACTAAAGTTGGAAAGCACAAGTCATGCTTGGAGAACACTGAATGGATCAGCCTGGCTAGGGGAGAAACTGCAGGTGGAAGAGTACTGAGAGAAAAAGCTAGAAAGGCAAATCTGACTTTAGTTCCTCCATCTCTCCTCCTTTATACCTCAAAATCTTTCTATGGCTTCATCTAGCCTCTTTCACAGCAAGAAGAACCCTTTATTCGACCCCTTCCCATTTATTCTGGGACCCTCTTCCATTCAACTTTCCTATGCATTATTTCCTTCAGGGGAAAAAAAAGCTCATTCCCTACCCTGCCCCACTCCATCCTAAAAAGCCCTTTCCTTGACTTTGCCATCCCCTCAAGTTATCCTCTTATCTCCCTCCTTCCCTTCTCATAAAACTCTTAGAAAGCAAATTCTACATTTATTCTCTCCAATTCTTCACAATCCATTTCCTCCTCAATTGCTTGTAATCTTGTTCCATCCCTACCACTCTATGACCATGTTCTCTTCAAATACACCAATGACTTAATCACCTAATCCATTGGCTTATTTTCAGACATCATTCTCCTTGACCTTTCTGTAGCATCTGATGCTACTGGCCATCACCTTCTTTTTAATCTTCTCTCCTCCCTTGGCTTCTGAAACACTCTTGCCTATTGGTTTTCTTGTTTCTTCTTCATTTCCTTCCATGATTCATCTTCTTCTTCCTACTTTCCCCAAGGATCTGCCTTCAGCCCCCTTCTCTATCTATATGTTTTCTCTATTTCTATGAGAAAATTTCATCTATTCATATGAGCTTCAATTATTGATCACCTTTGTGAAGATAATGCCCAAATCTATTGGAAAAGGGTAGTGCCCATATGGGGGCAAGATTGGAGAGGAGATGGAGCTGTCTGGTGAGTAAACTGAGCAAGGAATGAATGGCTAGGGCTCCTCAAGATATGGTGAAATATAATGATATATTTAATTCTATAAATAAGTTATATTACTCTTATATTATACATAAATACATGTTTGTGCATACATCATCTCTTTGCCAGACTATAGGCTCCTTGAAGAGAAAGGCTCTGTCCTATTCATCTTAGTATCACAAACTACTAGGCCAAGACACTAAGTAGAAGGTGTTTAGCAAATGCTGGTTGAATCAATGGAGTCAGGCTATGTAGTCTGGATTTCTAGGCCAAGTGGAGTCACTGAAGGTTTTTGAGTAAGCATGTAACTGGCTCAGAGCTGTGCTTTATTAAGATTATTCTGGGAGGAAGACAGAGACAGAGAGAGGAAGTGGGGAAGAAGGAAGGAGAGAGAGAAAGAGAGAGAGAGAGAGAGAGAGAGAGAGAGAGAGAGAGAGAGAGAGAACGGTAGAACAATTTGGAAAAGCTGTCTGGAAGAGCCTGGGTTTGCTTCAGGAAGTGAAAGCAAGTTGAATGGACTGGAAAGGAAGACTGGGGTCAATCATCCAAAAACATTTTCATTCTTATACTGTTGAATTTTGTTTTAATTTCTCTATTTGGCTTTTTGTTAAGGTATTTCTCTAAGTAAGTCCACATGTGAATTAATGGGATGAACTACGCTGAGCTTCAGTATTGAAGCCTTATTCCTCTGTCTTTGCTGGCTTCAGGGCCTAAACCTCAGAACAGAAGGGAATAGGGAATCCTATGGAGCATGTACAACAACTATGAGAAACTTGGGACAGATGCTTGTTTATGTGACTGCTTAAGCCTAGGACCTTATTATACAGTACCTTCTAACAGTCCCCAGGCTTGGTCCTAGATGTCCTGGCTTCAAATCCCCAGAGCATTCAAACAGCTTTTTGATTCCTGGTATAGAAGCCACTTGTGTAGACAACTACACAGTTGATCTACCACCAGATACATCATCGTTCTGTATTGTAGAGTACCCTTTCTATCTTGTGACATCAACCTTTATAATGTTGGATGACATCAAAAAACTGTGAGTCCAAGTATATTCTGCCTGTAATGAGGACTTCTTTCTCTTGTAGTGTGGATAAGAAAGGGTTGAATATACAGCCTTTATAGAATAACAACAGCTAGCATTTACATGACTCTTTAAGGTTTTTACATTTGCAAAATGCTTTATCTATGCCCTCTCATTTGATCCTCATAACAACTCATGAGGTATGTATATATGGCATAACCATACGGACACAAGTCAGATATTCATGTGTGACTTGTGGAATCAGTTCTGTCTACTTCAGTGTTAAACCACACAGACTGAAACTCAGTCAATCAATAAGCATTAATTAAGCACCTACTATGTGCCAGGAACTATGCTAAATGCTTGGGGATATAGAAAAAGGCATAAGATAGTCTCCGCCTTCAAGGAGCCCACAGTCTAATAAGTAAAACAACAAGCAAACAAATATGTACAAACAATCTATAAATAGGAAATAATTAAAAGAGGGAAGGCACTAGAATTAAGAGGTGATGAGAAAATCAAGGCGGAATGCAATTAATATTGTGGCCATTTAAAACATCCTCTGAATTCTTCTACCTACATATTTATACAAATAATATTATTTGAAAGACTTGATTATCAAGAATGGGAAAAAACTGCAGAGGAGAACTGATTTAGGCAGATTTCTCCCCTCCCCCTTTAGGGTTCCAGACAGAACGCTGAATTATAATCCTTTTGTACATTTTACTGGTGACCCATTATCTTGCAAACCTTCTTTGGATGCTCAGTAAAGACACTAATGAATAAGTTAATACAGAAGTAGGCTACAGCCTGGAAACTAATGTCTTACCATACAGCAGCTCCACAGGCAATAATGCCCTCTTTGGACAGAGTGGCTGTTCTGCTGTTTTGGTACCCAGAAAAAAGCCAGTTTAAAAACTATCTTTACCATATGCTTTGTACTTGATTCCTGAGCAAAAGGAAGATTTATGTTCTCCCAGTGACTGAGGAAATCAATTCATGAGATATAATTTTGATTTCTCATACATGAGTAGCTTAAATATATTATTCAATGCTATCTCCAGGCACAAACAAAAGACAAACAGGTCTAAAGAAAGTCCAACCCATAACTTCATAGTAGAAACATTTGCTGTTTGGTGACTGCTGATGAAAATGTTCAACAGAGTTCATGGGTATAGTGCTGGGCAACTACTGCAGTTGTAAGCCTCCTATGTTTTAAAGGATTTGCTCTTGGGATGCATTTTAGTTTCTCAAAGCATCTTGCTGGAGCTCTTTGGGTACACTGTGGGGATGAGGTTTTCCCAGAAAAAAGAAAAGTGGTGAAAGCCTTAATGAATACATCACAATGACCTCTTGTTTATTTCTTCCCCACAGACCTAGGAATGATCCTTCCCAGACAAGCTTTGGTCTGATTCACCAGGTCTCCTTTCCCAAGTCACTGAGATTTCCCAGGCTTGCACCTTGCTTAGCTCAGTGTTCAGTCACTAGCACCACTGCAAAGCCCATCTTCCTCCAAACAGGGCTGGCTAAGGAGTGATCTTATTAGATAAACAAGTATATGACCCTGTTGGGGAGGTAGATGATGCTTCTAAAAGAAGGTTCCCCACCCTTCAGAGACAGGCAGGGAGATAGTATTTTTTAAAAATCCGGACATGTGATTTCATCAAGTCTCTATCAATGCAGATTGGCAATTCATCTTAATTTATAATCAGAGAACTGCTCGAGGTACTCAGAAGTTAAGTGGCTTACCTAGGGGTTCACACCACTATGATATACCTGAGGCAGAACCTGAACCCAGGTCTTCCTGACTCTAAGGCCAGCCCTCTGTTCACTATACCATGCTTCCTCAAAACAAGGGTATAAAATCACTCAACTAGAAAGGTCAAGAAAGGTGGCAAAGACATGACTGTTTTACTCCAGGGCCAGAAGGCAGAATGGTGTTATAAATGGGACCCCAAAAATAGTTATAGGTAACACAAGAATGTAAGCAATAGGCCACAGGATAGGAATAGAAGAAGGGGAGGAGAGAAATTCTCCATTAAGACTTCATAGTCCCTAAAAATGTCTCCCCAAAGTCTCAGTATGTTTATAGCCATTACTCATGACCCCTTCTCTACTCCAACCAGAAGATAACATAAAGTTTGATAAGGAAGAGATATGGATCATTTTGGATACAGGTAATAACTTGTGTCCAGCCAGTGACTAGAAAGCTCCATGGCTCTTGGTTTCAGACTTGAAAGGTCATCCTCACTCCTAGTGAGCCCACTGGGCTTTCAGCAAAATGTCAGATTGGAAGCATTAGTTCTAACAGGAGGCCACATTGAGAGGACGTTTGGTTGAAACGTTGGTTTTAGCAAGAGGGAAAAGAGACTCGCCATTATGGGTTCTAAAATGCTCAGTGTTGTACAAATGAACCAGTCTAGCCCCAAAACAAAACACTTATATGAGTTCCTTACTATGGAAAGAAAGGTAATAAGACTAAAATGATTCAAGCAAAGTTCTGCCTAAGTGTTCCACAGCCCTGCTGACAAATGAAGACTACAGAAGATACAATGCTTATAGGCATATGTGTACCATCCCCACTGCCCTTGTAATGTCATTCAGCAAGACAGAATTTCATTTTGACTATTTTGGATGTTTTTTTTTTAAAGAAAGTTCTTCAGGTCATCATTTTTATTTATTTATCAGAATAACACTTTGAGATTCCAAATTATTCGTAAAATGCAGCTTTGCTACTTATATGTGTGTATGCACATACACACACATATATGCACATATATATATATACATATACATCTCTCTGTGTACATATGTGTGTTCTGTGCTTACTGTGGTAGCCAAAACTGTTTCAAGATTGTTATGTCACAAATATTGAAAAAATACTGAAAGGCAACTTTGACCATTCTTATATTCTTATATTCTTAGTGGAAACTTTTCTATGGTTTAACATGAATTTCAAGTGATTTTTTTTCCATGAAGGACTGCAGAATGATGCCATTAGATACAGCACTGTTTCACAGTGCCCTATAATCTTGGGATTTAATCAAAGCATATTCCAACAGCCTATTTTGGTGCCACAATTTACACGACTGTTTATTTTAAAATGATTTGCTTTGGAATTTTTTAAGGGAGGTAGAGGAGTAAGGGAATTACTTGAAGCCAGATTTCTCCTCCTAAGCAGGTTTCCATTGCTCTGTTTGAGGGACTGTGTATGTCATATACTTCAAGTAGTAATTAACAACAGGACTCTTTGGAATAAAGGAGTAAGGACAGGGCATTTGACAAAGAGTTAACAGATGTCCTTTCCATTGCTGCTGGCCTAATACCACTGCCGGTCATTTATTGGATGTTGAGTTTATTTAGCGGCTGGGGAGAGAGAGAGGGAGAGAGAGAGAGAGAGAGAGAGAGAGAGGGAGAGAGAGAGCTGCAATAATCATATGCAGGCTGCATTAGGCATAACACAGATTGGATCTATAACACTCTGTTACAAACAATCACAGATCCTGTCCATCTTGGAAGATGCCACAGTGTCTACCTCCTATATTCTGATTTTTAAGAAACCATCCAGAAGGATTCTTACAGACTTTATAATGGAAAAATATGTCAGAGTTCTCCCACAGATAATTCTGTCTAGGTCTGGTGATAGCAAACAGATTTGAATCAAACGGCAAGTACAGGCATACTTCAGTAAGCTATCAGCACAGCAGTGCTGCCTTTTTTCCCCTTTGAAAAATGAAAGAATTAAATTCAAAACAAACAACTTCAATTTAACACCAAACTACAGGATAACCAATCTTAAAAATGTCAAATTGTAATGGATCTTAATACCCATATAAAACACAAAAAAACAGTGCCATTGTTCCCGGGTAATGCATAGCAACCTTACAGAATTTCAGTGAAGGAGAAAGAAGGAAAAACACCTTATTACTTCTAACTCCTGCGAGCCATTTTGGTCTCCAAAGGTTTTAGACAGCCCGAGGCCATGTGTCTGCAGCGTTTCGGGAAATGACTTGCCTTTGCACGAACGCTGCTATGTTCTGCAGCACTGCTGCCCCCCAGCAGCCCCGCTCAATTTCTGGTTAACTCTTCCTTACCAGCATCAGGCTCTCTGTTCAGTGGCTCTCGAGGAGGAGCAGGTTTTCCAAAAGCTATTTTAAACCGCGGGCTGGCTTTGGAGTGCCAGCCCAAACACAGGGGGGAGCGGTGCTCATTCCCCTGGACCGTTTGTTACAGAGAATATCACGTTCATTTGGTTTCCTCCTAAAGAATACCTCTCTAACAAAGCAACTGGCTCACTCTTGTCTTAGCTCTTTAAAGTTCCGTTTGGTTTCCAAGAGTCATCAATCCTGTTTCTTTCAAAACCAAGTTACAGACCAAGGCAAGTCATTGGAAAGACCAAAATATTCAACAGCTAGGGGAGGAGAAAGAAATCTCAGCCAAGGCTCAAAGGCAGAGATGTATGTCCATTTTGGACCCCACCCCCATCCCCCCACCCACTCCGAACAACTGTGTCCCTCCATACCTCAGACGCCAGGCAAGGCATATTCCATAGAGATGGAATGACTTTGCCAGGGAGTGTCACAGGGCAGGACATTTCTCTGCTCATGTAGAAAAGCACGAACATTTCTTTCTATTGGCAATTTTCTAAAGCAACTTAGCCGCGAGGGCTTTATTTTTGTTTTTCATTTTCTGAGCAAATTCAAGGCTTAGCACCATAAGCTATTTTGTCTCACATCTGTTATAAAAAAAAGAAAAGAAAAGAAAAGAAAAAACCCTGGTAAAATCCTAAGCCAAGGTCACTTACTGATATGTATGTGACATATCAGTATGTCACTGAATGAAGAAGGTAACTCAAATATTCTGTTCCCCTCCCAGGCTAAGCAAGCAGCCCTAATGAAGAAAAAAATCAATACAATCCTTCTCAGGGAAGAAGAAAAGAGAAAACTGTTTAGCACTTAAGTGGTTAATGCAATTCCTAAGTGTTCGGCAATCATTGCAATTTAGTGCCATTTCGATTATTACACAATAAACAGACCATGTTGTCTGGAAGCAAATTTTTATGAGTATAGCTGAAGGGGCTGCAACTTATTTAGCTGCTGAAACTCTAAGGGAAAGAACATTTCTGAATGCTAACACTACAGAGCAAAAATATACAGGTACAGTAGAAAGGTTATTTTTAGGTCACTGCTATGGTAACTAACCACACTGACCTTTAAAATTAGTGTGTAGTTAACAAAGAAAAATAAAGTTCAATAAAGTGTTCTTTTAACAGGACCCTTTTAAGAACAATACCACTGAATTTTCTAGTGAAATATTTGGAAATTTTAAAAAGCATGTTAAGTTCAGGAAAGAACATCATGTTAACATGGGCTGGGAATATGCCAACTCTGGGGGAAATATGTAAACAATTTCAGCTACCTATAATATGCATCTCAGAAAAAAAAATTATCTAGGTTCTCAGAAACCCAGCATCACCACATTCATCTTGCAGGCATGCTCCCAGCTGCACAGATAGCAAACCAGACAAGGTCTTGGTATAAATGTGAAGTTTGAAGGCATAATTGGAGGAGGGCAAAATGAAGGGTGATTTTGCAATTCACAAAATCTTCATTGTGCATTGAGGCTGATAAGAGGTAACCAGATCTGGGAGAAAAAAAAAGCAACTTGGGGGAGGAGATAGGAAACTTGGTTTAGAAGTGAGATGAAAGAACATTGGACTTCGTAAAGCATTCTGAAGAACAATAGAAATAGTTTTATTAATAAATATAGGTGGTTGTTCCATTAGGTCAGAGAAAGATACTCCATTTTGGTTGATCCCAGAGGGGATAAAGTTCAATAAAAGATTCTTTAAGGAGTAACACTTCAATAAACACTGATGCACCGAGTGCTATTGGGGTATATAGCTTGACTCTGACAGAGCAAAGCAACCCCTAAGAGGGCATGTTTGCCCTTTTGCTACAAGTATCCACAAAGCTCCCATTTCTATAGCAGTTTACAAAGCATACTCCTCAGAAAAATCTGTGGGCTAGGTAGTGTAAATGTTATTTCCTATTTTCCAGGGGAGGAAACTGAGAGAGAGAAGTGAAGGACTTGTCCAAGGTTGCACAGCCAGAATGGAAGTGATCTCAAATTCAAAAATAAGTCTTGTAATTCTAAATCCAGAGTTCTTTCCACTATACTTCCTGAGATGATCTCCAAACTATTTTGTACATATTTTGTTTGTAGTTGTTTGCATGTTATCCCTTCCACCCTCCAATTTGATTGTGAGGTCCTCGAGGACAGGGACTCTTTTTGCTTTTCTCTGTATCCCCAGCATTTAGCACCACGCTTGCATGGAACATAGTAGGTGCTTAATAAATGCATGCTGTCTTGTCTCTGGGCATTTTCATTGGCTGTCCCCCACGACTGGAATGTTCTCCCTCCTCATTTCTGCCTCCTGGCCTCCCTGGCTTCCTTCAAATCCCAGCTAAAGTCTCACTTTTTAACAGGAAGCATTTCCCGATTCCCATTAATTCTGTCTTCTCTCTGCCAGTCATTTCAAATTTATCCTTTATATTGCTTATTTGTACACAGTAGTTTGCATGTTTGTCTCCCCTGTTAGACTGAGCTCCTTGAGAGCAGGGACTGTCTCTTATCCTTGATATCCTCAGTGCTCAGCACATGGTTATTGACTGACTGACTGACTGACAGACCTACTTGACTTATCCCACAGTTTCTCCTTTAGGTCCCAGTCGATGGGAAGCATTGGAGACGCTAATGATGAAAGACACAAAGGGAAGTTTTCCAGGTAGGGAAGTTTGTCTGAACTACTTCTATACTGGAACCACTGAGAAACAAAATTGCAGAAAAATGATATAAGAAAACACTCCTTCTTGTCCTTCCTCAGGCACTCATACACAAGGTAACCTCCTCAAAGACAGGAAATACAATATGTGTGCACTGAGGGCCAAACATAGCAGTGTCTACCCAGAGGGCAGAGCCTACATGTGCCCCCAAGGAAGAAATCTAACCACCCGTCCAGTTGTCCAATTGTCTCCAACACAGCAAGGGAGCCAAAAGGAGGGGCTTTCTTGATGGGAACTTAAGAATTCACCAGTCCAGTCAAGTTGACTTTATGCACAGACAGGCTAAGAAGGTGCCTACAGGGTGAGATTTAGTAAGTACCAGAAGGCAGATCCTCCGAAATATAACTCCACCAAAGACAGATTTAGAGAAGCAGCTTGAAGTCATAGATGGAATGTTGGTCTCTATAAAGAGTTCAAAAAGCCAGAGTTCAAATCCTACCTCACTTATTAACTCTATGACCCCAGGCAAGTCACTTAACTTCTCCATGCCTCAGTTTCCTCATTTGTAAAGTGAAGGGATTGGATTCAATGTCCTTTCTAGCTCTAAATCTATATTCTATGATTATTTTGCTTGAAGGAACTCCTTTCCAAACTTCATTTAAAATATAAAAACGTCTGGAAATAAGAAAACTTTTAACTTGGTAAAAATAAATTTATTAATTTATGTACTTCCATGGCTGACAGGAAAGACAGTATAGGTGAGAAATCAGGGCACCCAGGGGAAGACAACAACGAAAGGCAAGAAGTGGATTTGGGATAGTCAAAATAAATTTCTAGTGAATAATCTTCAGAAGGCTGATGTTTTCATTAGTCATGTATCCTACTTCTTAAGAGAGAGGTAGTGGACCACAGAAGAGATGTCAAATATGTGGCCCCAGCATGGGTGGAACCAGATTGAAATGTAATTGGGAAATATTTAACAAAATAAATAAAAACACAACAAAACACAGAAAATGTTACTGTGGAATTTTCTAAGTCAATATGCAGCACACCTTACATACAGTTTAGTGTATAGTCCTCCTCCTTCTCCTCCTTCTCCTCCTCTTCCTCCTTCTACCTCCCCTATTTCTATTTAAATTTGACACCACTGGACTAAGAATAAGGTACCATATAGATTTTCAGACATGGTCAATGTACTGCTTTATTTTACTACCCTATACTTATTTGTTATAAGGAAGGGTTTTATTAGGAGACAGGTAGATGCTGAGAAATGACTGTTGGGAGGAAAAAATGGCCAAACTCACCATTCTTCAGCCTTGTTCCTTTGCCACCCATCTACCCACACAATACTATAGCCCCAAAGACCCATCTTGCCATCACAGACACTAAGTCACTCACTAAACTGATCTTCTAGGACCCCTGCTCTTGCACAAGGGCCACAAGACCTCATAACAAGAGACTTTTCTCTTCTTAAAGGGTTTGGGTTCTCCTATACTTTCATCTGGAAAGGAAAAATATGTTTTAAGAAAGACCAGAATGTGAAAAACTCTAGAAGAGCTGTTGTCAACTCAAATGTGTAGGGAAATATACATCATGCAGTTTCCTCATAGAAGGCCAGAGATAGGGTTGCATTTGTCTGACTTAGTCCAGAGTTTCCATAGTGCAACAAAAGCAAACTTCTCTTAGTTTTTAAGAGAACCTAAGTAGTAAGTTGGGCACTTCTGAAGATAAGTAATTCTTTCAAGGCACCATTTAGTAAACTTAGGGGTCTTGAAACAGTAAAACATCTCCTGAAGTGGCCAGTCTGTTACCCAATGAGACTGAGAGCTCATTGTGGGCAAGAGGCATATTTTATCTACAGCATCTTTCCCCCAGTGCTTAGTGCAGTGTTCTGCATACATTTGGAGCTTAATGAACACAATGAATGAAGGGGAGCAGGAGAATAAGAATAGTTGTTGTTTAGGAACATAATTGGTAATGATTAAATCGAATCTAGATCAAGGATCTCAAAACACACAAAAGTTATTTTTTATGTTCAGGATAGTAACCACACACATATGCACAGAGAACATTTTGAGTATATTTCTGAGAACCATAAGACTGATCCTGGAAGTTCCACCTACTCAGTAACATATTGTTATGTGCAAAATTATTATTTCTAGAACTCCATTACTGTACAATTTCTACATCTAGTCTTTTTTATGATCCCCAGGTAATACTATATCCATCCGTAAGGTAGATTGAGAAATTGGGACACCATCACTAAATCAGGATCTCACTGACCGAAAACTAGGTTTTTTGAGTTTTTGCACCGTTCTCTCCATCATACCTCACTCTGTTTTATCTATGAAGATTTGGCTCCAGTCAATCATACAAAACATGGCAGCTAGGTGGTGCCATAGTGCACAGAGCCCTGGACCTGGAATCAGAAAGACCTGGGTTCAAGTCCAAGCTCAGACACATTAACCTTGTGACACTGGTCAAGTCATTTAACCATCTGTCTGCTTCAGTTTCCTCAACTACAAAATGGGGATAATAATAGCACTTAACCTCACAGGGTTGTTGTGAGAAGCAAATGAAGTAATATTTGTAAAGTGCTTAGCACAGTATCCGGCACATAGTAAGTAGGTTCTTTGTAAATGCTTATTCCTTTCCCTTTTCATATCTTTCTCTGTAAAAGAAAAACACTTTATTAATAGGTATTACCAAACAAATAAAAGAACTGACAAAATTTCCTAATGAAAATCAAGATTTTTAGAACCACTTCAGTTCAGACATCTTGATGTTAACATCTAATGCGGATACTAGATGTTAACATAAGGGCAGCTAGGTGGTGCAGTGGATAACTCACTGGGCTTGGAATCAGGAAGACTCCTCTTCCATGAGTTCAAATCCAGTTTCAGACTAGCTGTGTGACCCCAGGCAAGTCACTTAACCCTCGTTGCCTTGGTTTCCTCATCTGTAAAATGAACTAGAGAAGGAAATGGCAAACCACTCTGTTATCTTTGCCAAGAAAACCCCAAAATGGGGTCACAAAGAGTTGGACACAACTGAAATGACAAAACAACAAACAATGTTAACATTAGACATAGGGGTACAGAGAGAGTGAGCTAATAGTCTTAGCGCACCCATGCATCATATTACCAATGTCCCTTCCTCCTCAGTCCTCAACTCCAAAGGTAAATGATAAAGTCAACCTTAGGTGAACATACCTAGCCTACTCTCTGTACAAGCCTATGACATAATTTGATCTCAGTAACCAAGGTTCAGTGCATTTTTTCTGATATCTTTAGGCCAATCCCACAAATGGACTACTAGCCATCAATGTAGCTTTTTTGGAATATTAAAGGATTGAGCAAATTTGTCGTATATATGGAAACATGAATCAGGAATAGGTAAAATAATACACGAGATAAATAAACTGAAATAATTTCAGATAAAAAGACTAAAACTTCCAGTTCATAAAATTAATAATACAAGTATAATTGAACAAATCAATATGTGGAAAATCCAGATTACATAGTAAATGTTCACTTTGAAAAATGATATGTTAAAAAATCCCTTTAAAAGTAAAAATCCTCTTTAGTTCATTCAAAATATAATTTGATTTGCCCATACAGCCTACCTTCTCCTCCATCTATATCAAATGTGTGTATTTTCAAGAATACGACTATTGCACAGCGTGAAGCACACCTGTACCCAGGAGTTAATTTGCTATGGCACAATATTTTCCAAGTGATATTCCAAACTGAAATGGGCCAAAGTGATTTGGACTATTTCATAATGTACTGGTACTCTAATATTTATGACACATGATCCTGAATTAACAAACATAAAGTACCCTCTAAATAACATTACAAATGGGTTTAAAAAATAAAAAAGCAACCTTGATTTGAAGTGGGGAAAGGAATCTATCTTTTGCAAATCTCAACTGCAAGCACTTGAACTTCCAGCCCTAATATATTCATTCCAGAGAGCAAAGAGGCAATGCTTTTTGGGAACAGGGCAGTAATGACTGCTTCCAAACAGTAAACAGTCTGCATATTTCTGCAGATGGTATGAAAGAAAGCCTTAAGTTCAGACTATCCTTATCATTGGGAGAGTCCTAACGAATATCTTTCTCCACCAAGAACACCCCAATTCAGTGATGTTCTTTTTCTGTTTTCATTCATTAAAGAAGTGTTCAAATAATTCTGATAAAGTAACATGGCAGGCAAACTTCCCCCAAAAAAACTAAATAAAAAAGGAAGAATGTCAAATGAACAAACTTTTAAACTCTGTAGCTTTTATTATTAGATGCTATTCCTAACTTGTTAAAATTGATCAAATAGAAAGCTGTGAATAGAGAAAAAATTAAGCCAACTAGAAAAGTGTGACTTGGATTTAATATTTTATAATTGCCAAGGGACATACTGAGATCAATGAATTTTTGCCTGAGATGAACGTCAGAAAGAGATGTACTTCAGTCTTTTAGGGAACATTGGTCTATTTAATTCTTGTGTCTGATGCATGTGAAATATGCCTGTCTTGGCCTTCGTTCTTGGCCAGAGGCACTGCTGGAGGCAGACATTACCACTTTTAATAGGCCGCCATCTGAGGGATGGCGAGGGATCCAATAACCCATCCCCTCTAATGGAGCTGCCTGTTTATTCACTTACACCTTTTTTGTGCGGCTAATTTCAGTTTTGCATGCTGAGTTGTTTCACTTTGAATTAAATGAATAGAAACAAAGGAAAGAAGCCTGTGCAGCTAATAAACCATGGTTATTTTCGAAGTTCCTCTCAACAGGATTCTCCATATACAAGGTATATCATTTGAGAATAGATTCACTGCTGTGTTTTTCCACTTGTTGACGAAATTAATATGGGCTATACATTTTCAAATTTAGGACAAATAAAGTAGGTTATTAAAATTCTTTATTTGTAATGTGTTATTGTTTGCAGTAAAACTAACTACCCAGCCTTGAATCAGTAACAAATATCTTCAAATTTCTTAATACAACATGTATATTCATCTATACACTGACTAAAACATGATTGCTAGCCTGGGAGTGGCCAGTAAATCCAGTTAGCTAGGTTACTTGCCCTGTGCTAAGGGATCACACACACAGAGGCATTATTTCTGTGCAGCTGCAGGCGTAGGGCATATGGACATTGCCCCTCCACCAGCATCCCCATGCACAAATACATCCTTTTTTTGAAAAGTCACTAGCAAACATAAATCACAATATTTGAGCATCCTTCATGATAAGCAACAGTCATCCAGGGTTGAAACAAGCACCACCCTCAGTGAGGCTGATGATGGAGCAGGGGAAGCTCTCTAGGAGGAAGCCTGCCAAGAGCAGGAAGAGAGAAAAGGGCTCCCAGTAGAAGCAGCTAAAAGCAAAACAATTCTAGCCTCACCTGGCTTTCTAAATAAGAACTGTTTCCACCTGCAGGTGGGAGGGAAGCACCTGTGCAGAGCAAATCACAAAGCCAAGAGCATCTTCTCTTCAGGTAAAGGGAGTGACGATCCCCTGAGAGACAAGTCTGAACTCCACAAGCTGGGCTGGGCTGGGCTGGGCTGGGGAAGGGCAGTTGAGAGAATCTTCCCACCCCCACTGGATTTCTTGGAAGCCAAGTTGGATCAAAGTCTCAAAAGCAGCTCTTGGACAGCAACATCAGACCCAGCTCATCCCCTGGAGAGCTAGAGGACTCGGAGAGGAAGGGCCAGGGCCAGAGCTCCCTGACCACTATTTGCTAATTTTGCTCATCATAGTTAGAAAAGCTGTGGTTGTTTCCAAAGCCTCCTCTCTTGGGCAGCCTAAAGGGAAGAGGAGTCATGGCGGTCACATTTAAACTGTGTCCACTGTAGGCCTTTTATCACCTGTCCCAACATATACTGGGTCATTAGAAACCATATGGGAAGGATTCTCTCTCTTCACTAAATGAAAACTGTGACTTGGACATGTTAGCATTCATTTAAGAAGCGAGTAGCCTTCTCTTCAGAGCCTACAGCTAAAGGTAACAGCCCTGAGCCTACACTGAACTGAATCATTCTCACAGAAAAATAAAGCCTTTATCTCTATCACGTGTAAAATCCCCAAAGGCAGTCTGATCTTCGTCTATCAATATTATCAATATCCCATTCTGATCGTAGGACCTATAGGTGAAGAAGAAGAATCTTGGAGTCCATTTAGTCTAATCCCCTCCTTTTTACCCACCAGGAACCTGAGGTCAAGAGATGCTAAATAATTCTGCCAAGGTCACAATGGCAGCAAGTAGAGGGCCAAGATTTAGATCCAGGTCCTCTCATTCAAATCTAATCCTCTTTCTACTATATCATGACTTGATAAATATAACATGAGAATAACAACACATTTACATCATGCCTTAATGTTTACAAACTGCTTCCCTCACAACAATCAGGTAGGTAAGCAGTGCAAGTATTCCTGTTTTACAGATGAGAAAACTGAGTTTCAGAGAGGTTAACTGATTTACCTAAGGTCACACAGTTAATTAGCATCAGAGTCAGGAGATAAACCAATTGCTCCTAACTCCACATTCAATGTTCTCTTTACTATACTTTATGAAATCATCTTTCAGCAATTACCTATTAATTCAAGAATAAACACCTTAAATTTCCATCTGTATTTATTACAAATTAATGGCTCTGTTCTTTCCTTCCTGCAAATTCAAACAGAAGAAAGGAGTCATGCTCCCCTCACAGCACCCTTACCCCTTTCCATTCTCCCCAACAATATTTCCAGCCCTGTCATTCTCACTTCACATTATTCTGAACCCTGCCCTTTCTACAAGCCCCACAAATTATCCAAAGCATATATAATTGTTGCTAAGGGATCTGGTTAAGAACCATTTCCTTTAAATTGGTGGGAGAGTTACAAATCTTACCTTCCTTTTCAATGCTATCCATCCCTTGGTATTTTAATACAGCATCTAATGGGGTATCTTATCACTTGAGTTACAATAAAATAATTTATGAGACTACAATACATGCCTACAGTATTACCCTAAGAGCATCTGCAAAATACAAGATGCTATACAACTCCAGAATAATTATTTTTTTTCCAAATAATGTTTGTAGACCTGGATCCTAACTCCCAGACACAGTATGCAAAGAAAAATGGGAACAACAGACTGAAGTTGGGATTGATTTACTTCATTAGCTGGATTACAAGTTTAACTTACAAACCAGAGGTCAAAATTTCTCATTAACAAGGGGGCCATGAATTGCTGCAGGCCTTGGTTCAAGAGGAGACCACTCTTATTACTAACTACACATTTCAATCTGTCTTTGATGTTCTCCTTCTACCCTCCTCCCTTTTATTTTTTGGCAGAGGAGTTGATTTTAATTGTAGCTATACAACACAGCTCCGTTTGCCCGAGAGCCAGCCTCCACATCTGCAGTAAGAGCAGTGCTGGGGATATTGGGTGCAGTCCATAGCTCAGGGCAAATTTTAATGGCTCCCCTTTTCATACAAGGCTCAGATTGTTTTCCACGTGATTCCTGTTAATTTAGCTGCAGGAAAGGGCATCGGTTTTCCTTCTGAGTTTCTGATCCATGCTCCTAAAATAGGTGAAATGTATTAGAAAAGAGATGATAACTGAAAGGAAGGCAGTATTCTAACTTCTTAAATAGCACAGCCAAACACTGGCACATTTTCTCAACACTAGGAAGAAAAATAAGATTTGACACATTCTGTTATTATCATTATATATTTTTTAAATGCTCTCTGTTCATCACATTTTCATTTCCCAAATATCAGAGGGTCGGTCACATTTGTACTCAGTGTTCTTTCTCTAGTTCTTCCATGGGTTAAAAGGAAATAGAGGGGTTTGGGGTTTGTTTTTCTTTTTTAAAGGATGAGACATTTGCATCCTATGGAAATCATTGAATTCGACAAAACCGAATTGTTCCCCAAATAAGAATTCTGGGAAATAAAGCAGCAGATGGTAGTGCACACCACAAAATAATAACGTGTTATACATATACTTTCCATTTCTGAAGACTGAGAAATAAAATCAAACTCACCCCAATGTTAGGCTATTGCAGCAGATTGACCGGTTCTAATGGACCCAAAGCTTCCAAAGGGAAGGCATGATTGGAAGTGATAAAAAATAACTCCTTGGTTAGAAGAAAAACAGTTTACACAAGAGACAAACCACCGTTTCTCTCTATTCTGGTAAAAAATGGTCACCTTCAAACAACATAAATGCTAAAGGATCTTCATTTTAGACTTATTTACTAGGAGCTTTGATGTCAGGAATTTACCCTAAGTTGGGACTGAAGCTGTTTGCGTTTTAATACCATTTGGACAGACAGGGGGGAAAACTTCAACAAGGAGGTGATAAGCCCTTTTGAAATGCTAGAAACACTCATTAGAAAGAGACCCCTAAGACCTTCCCCCATTTCACAAGGTATGAAACTCACTTTCAAGAATGAAGCTTTTTTTTTTTTCATATTGGGTTCTATGCACACACTCATGCTGTGACTGCAGGAAGGCAATACAGTCTCTTGGATTCATTCACATCTTAGGTGAGACAGCTTTGCACAGAATACAGTCATACTGTTAACAGAAAGGAAAACTAACATTTCAAAACAAGCAAGACAAATTGAGGCTGGTCACAAACCAGAGTCATTATTCCAAGGACTGCAAGAATCCTAGGTGGTACAAACTGTTCTTGCCAGCTTCATATTTCCCCCTCTGAAAAGCCCACGTTGGGCTTCCAATCACTGGCAGTGATTCCGTGTCTTTGTTTGCTCATAGTAATAATTACCATTAATTTTTCATTTCCCTGGGTTTTCCAACTGCCTTTAATAAAAACACTGATTAAAATCCAAGGGAGCTGCTTTGTACTCTCACCTCTCTGAATATCCACTTTGTTCTGGAGGTGAAGGCCACCCCCTTCTCTGTGAAACGCGGCCATTTGAGAAGAGCTGGTAACTCATCTGCCCACTGGCACTATGCAAAGCCTTTGTTGGCTTCTGGGGGCCAGACTGAGCTGGAGAGACAGGGCCCCACTTCTGGGTGGGTGATCAGTTTCATGCCTCTTGGCAGCAGAGGTCAAGCCCCTGGCCAGGCCTCTGCTGTCACCTTTACAGAATCTGCTGGAGCCTCCAATGCATCTCTTCCACACGGGGGGGCAAGGGGCCTCCTTTCAGTTTCAACAGGGGGTTATCTTAACAACGAGACATCTTAGAAAGGTCATTATTGCAGTCTAATTTCAAACTGGCACCAAAATGAAGGGTTGTCTTTGTGCGGGATTAATTTAAAAACCTCAGGATTTGATGTCAGTGGGAAATAACCAGCGTGGGACTCATAATGCTGCCTTCTCCTGCTTCTGGCCAGTGCCTGGGGCTCATTTCTTAGGAGATGAAAACTCTGACAAGCCCTTCAGTTAAGCTGAAAGCAGGCAGCAGTCCAGTAACACCCACAAGCCTCCGAGGCATCCTGTGACCCCCTTAGAAAAGTCACATTCACTTTGCTCTTGAGAAAGGAAAAATAATCCTGGAGGCATTTTGTTTTAAACCATGTGAAATAAGGAAATGTGAGGATGTGAAAATGAAGTGAAAAAAAGTTAGAATTCATTTCCTCCCTTTTCAATGGGCTTAGAAGCCAAACGGGTTCATTTTGAAAGAGTGTGTAAAAATCTGATACATCCACCAGCAGGCAAAGACGACAAAATGCTTAAGGTAAAATATGTAAATATGTAAAATAATCTCCTGAAAACCATCTCCTTTTGTGCTTGAAAGCATTTTTTAAAAGCATCTCTATTTCTCTGCTGCATTAATATACTACTGGGCAGAAAAGTTACTTCTTGGCCAAACAAAACAACAGAAAAACAAGGTGCTGACAAAAAAAAGGATGATTCTGAAATGAAGCCCACAGATGAAGGGAAGGACAAAAAAAGAGCCACAACTGGTGCTTCATTGCCATAGCTCTTTTAGCAATAATTTAAAAAATGTTATTAATATAACATAAATTACAGTCTCCACATTTCCCAAAGAACTGTTTGTTTAAATAGCATGGACTTGAAACAAAACTCATCTGTCAAGTCTCCGCTCTCATTTCATTTGGAAACACAGCCTCCCTTCTTTCCTTCCACACTCCTTTCACCTCAGCCTGTCTTTTCATCTCATAGTAAAGCAGATCTAACCTAATTTCCTCTCTAATATGACAGGGGTCTGCACAGCTGCACATTCAGACACAGAATAATAGGTAGCTGGGAATTGCTCATCTGATCCCCAAATATTCTCAAATTAATTTTAAAAACCCATAGGAAGAGAGCAAGACCAATGCACAGTTATGCCATTAATATTCATTTGGACTCATCTCCACACCCTTGATTTACCTCAGTAAAAAATGACCCATATGGGGACCACCTTCATGCAATTTCCACTCTGAGAAACTGGTCCAATCTGATCCTTTTGACAAGTGACACCATCTTTCCATAACCAACACTTCTCAGTTCAATTCATTAAGGGCCTACTAGGTTGCCAGACACCGTACTACATGCAGGGTATATTAAGACAAAGACAAAAACTAAACAGTCCCTGACCTCAAAAAGTTTACCTTCTACTTCGAATGACTTATATACAAATAATTATATATATATGTATATATGATAGAGTAAACAAAATATATAATTATATTATATATTTGTTTTTATTATAAGATGTTATAATAACATAACATATAAAATATATCCCAGACAGCTTTTGTTTTCTATCTTTCTTGAGTGAGAAACAATCAACCAAAAACATGATCCAGTGCATGGTCAACCTTATTCCAATCTGGTGTTAACAAAAACAGGACCATGTATGCTTGGCAGGACTCTATCCCAGAGCCAATGAAAACAGGGCTTTGTATAGACAGAATAATTCTATCATGGAGCCAATTAAAACAGGACTGTGAATGCCCAAATTGACACTAGGCCAGAGCCAACAAGAAAGGGGAGCATGGTGTACTGTAAAGAACATTGGATTTGGAGAAGGAAAGCAGGAGTATGACCTTAGACAAGTCACTTTTGTGGGCTTTAGTTTCCTCATCTGAAAAATGAAGAGATTGTACTAGATGATCTTTAACATTACTTTCAGCTCTAAATCTAATATTCAAATTTAGGATCCTTTGAGACCATAAATAGACCACAAATTCCCAGACTGATTGTAGCCCAGAGCCAATGAGAACATGACTGTGTATGACTATATTAACTCCAGCTGGGAGGCCAACATGAATAGGACCAGGCTACAATGAATGGGTATATGAAATTAATTTGGGCTTTTGACTTTCTTGCTATATTAGGGTACAGAATTCTGTCAATCCTCTGGGGGAAAGACATTGTATAATTTTATTTATTACATTTAAAATCTTGAGAATTTTTTTGATTTTTCAACCTTTGAATACTTTTTGAAAGATCAGATATAGTACATTATAGAAGGTTTTATCAAAACACCTTTCAAACCCTATTGTCTATTTTAACTCCCACCTTTAATTTTTTCTTTAGCATGAATGTCATCACTAGTTAATTTTTAAAAGTTTCTATTTCCTCCAAAGGAGTGGCACAAAAGGACTCTGCCAAGGCTTCACAACTATGTCCACTGCCTCTTTCTCCAGAAATAGGCTAGAACACAGGGACCCACAAAAATCAAATCTAATCTGGGAGAATGGACAGGGCTGAGAATGATCTATACATTTCCAGAGAATCCAATAAGTCAATGAAGATGGGAAGAAAAGAGATAGAGAATAGGTTATGGAAGGGAATCCAGGGCCAAACCCAGTGTCAGTCCCAGTGCACAAGAAAAAAAGGCAGCAACCAAACAAATCCTAGGCAGAGAAACTAGGTGACTTCTCAGTTGTTGTGACAAGATGTTAAAGGGATCCTCATTGGGCAACTGCTTTACATCAGTTAAACCTCCTTAGGAAATGATAATAGTCTGTGTCAATGTCTATTCTTTTATCCATTTCCTATTTTTCAATGCTAACAGCTTTTTTAAACACATCAGATTAGGGTTGCCTTAATTACATACTTTATCATCTTATTTTTATTCTTTCTTCTAATTTGATATAAATTTTGTCCATTACTCTAATAACAATAATAGCCAGTATTTATTTAGTGCTTTATAAAGTCCTTTACAAATATTATCACAACAATCCTGAAAGGTAGGCGCTATTATTATCCTCATTTTACAGACAAAGAACCTGAGGTAGAGAGAGGTTAGCACCACCTAGCACCTAACAAAAGAGTTGTATGACTGTCCATACTGATTCAGAAATAACTCTCATCAGTTTCCAATTGGTCTAATAAAATACAATCAATTTAATTTTTTTTATTTTTAAATTTTTTAATCAATTTAATTTTTGTGATGCTATGTGGTCTAGTACTTCCTTATTCTTTTCTCAAATGAAATCTTAATAATATATAGGTGTGATGCTTCTGCATAATCTATAAGCCTTTGGCCTTTCTTATTTCTCACTCTTGAACCATATATATTTTTTAAACCTCCCTCCCTCTGCCCACTTTTGCATTAAAGTCATTGAGTATGGAATTACATGTTAATTTGATGTGTAGGTCTTATCATGTTCTTCTTAGAATTTTTCTACCTCTTCATCTTCATCATTAGCTATTGAAAAAGCAATTATAATTATTTTCATAGTGGTTTGCTTTCTGTTTTTGTTTTTGTTTTTTGGGTAAATACTTATTGTGAGCACTGGAATATGAGATAACCAAATGTCCCATGAAATTATGTTTCTTGTTGCCTTTGGATGAATGAAAAAACTAACTCCCTTATTGCCTGGAAAACCTGTAAGTTATCCTTCCATCTACCTTCAACTTCCTTTTGTCTTTTGTTTTCATTTATATAAAAAATGTGAAGACTGACACAATTCAGTTCCTCCAATAGGATGTTTGTTCATTGGTCGCTGGACAAGGATCTTACATTTAGAGTATCTACAGCTAGGTTAATATTTATGAATGCTTTAAAAACTGTGATTTTTAGTATCTTCTTTCTCCTTTTCTGTTATTCTGATAGATTTTACATCAGAAGTGATCCACACAAGGGGACCACACAAGACTGAAGACCATTATTATGTATCTTTTTTCTTATTTCACAGCTTGCCAAAGCTAAAGAATTCATACCAAGTGGACAATCTACTGGTGATGAGCCTTTCCATTTGGTGTTGTTGTTCAGTTGTTTCAGACTCTTTGTGACCCCATTTGGAATTTTCTTGGCAAAGATACTGGAGTCATTTGCCATTTCCTTCTCCAGCTCATTTACAGATGAGGAAACTGAAGCAAACACAGTTAAGTGACTTGCCCAGGGTCACACAGCTAGTAGGTGTCTGAGGTGAGAGTTTAACTCAGGGAGATGAGTCTTCCTGACTCCAGGCCCAGTGCTCTATCCACTGTACCACCTAGCTGCCTCTGAGCCTCTCTGTACTTGGCTATAATTGTCCTTAGAAAGCAGACACTATCAGTTTACTGGGACCAAAGTCAAATCTTTTCCAATAAGGTAAAAACCTAACAGAATTTATAATCAGTTATAAAGTTCTCAGCCTCTGAGAACCTGGAAGCATCTCAACACCATGATAAGGCATCAGAGGACTTTTTGGAATAGAAATTTGTTTGTCTGATGTTTAACATCTTTGTTCTGATGTTCATAAGTGATAGTAGCCTACAGTTTTCTTTAGTCTTATCTTTGCTAGATTTGGGAATCATAACTATATTTGGTTTATTGAAAGAAAGAAATTATTTTTAAAAGAATAAGGTAGAATATTTTTATACTTTCATTTAAAAATAGTTTAAATGATTGATAAATGATTGATAATCAAGAAACCATTTGATTCTGGTGCCTTTTCTACAGCATGTAGTAGCATATGGAGTGCTGACCTTGAGTTAGGAAGACCTAAGTTCAAATAACCTTTCCTACACTTATTACTGTGTAACCTTGTACATTTCATTTAATTTCACTGACCTTTTATTTCTCTATCTGTAAAAAGGATAATAACCACCATAGTAGTTACTTCATGGGGTTATTGTGAGGCTCAAATGAAAAAATAATGTAAAATATTTTATAAACATTAATTTGCTATATAAATATCAGTTATTACTATTTAAATCCTTTAAGAGGATAAGGAGAGATGCTGGAGCAATGAATGAAACAGTAGACAGGTATTCCTGTCCTAGGAAAGTCCCTAGGGCCCATAGCCGTGGTGTCATGGCCAGTTAAATGTCTGGTCTGCCTCACATCCATCAATGGAGAAAAGGGGCCATTTCTCTGGATGCCACTTCCCTCAGGTAATCCCAAACATTGGTGAGGTTCAGCATGACATAGTGGATAACGAACTGACCTCAGAGTGAGGAAGACTGGGATAGGTTCGAGTGCTGACTCTGACATATACTGGCTTCAAGACCCTGGACAATTCATTTCACATCTTAGCACCCCCAGCCAACTCAATAGTGCCTGGACTATAGTTCTAGACCATATGCCAATCTGCATCAGTGGAAAGGGTTTCCTTGACAGGAGTTTCCTTCATCAGTGAAACCACAAGTCTGGCCAAAAAAAAGGGGAGAAAAAGGAATATTGGTTTGCCATAAACCATTTGAGAAAAGAGCAATTCCCTGTTGGGACAGCTTCTTCCCTAATCCTTCTCTTCAACCCCAAAGCTTTTTTTTTTCCCTAATAAAGAAGAAATAGTAATTTCTATATTCCTAATAAAGAAGAAAAGAGAGAAGAGATGCTGTCTTCTAAATTGTCTAGCCAGGCTGACCTCTGAAGACCCAAGCACTGGCTAATTTCACCTCTACCTGATGCACTCTGCAGCCCCATATGTATCTAACCCCAAGTGCCCGCAGCAAGACAGGAATCCTTGGCCAAAGAGCACCAAACATACTTTTGGCCAAATTTTAATAAATGGAATCCATCGAACACGTAAAAAATTTTTAATGAAAAATATAATCATGATCCTATTTCCACTTTTGAATTCTAGCCTTTTCAGATAAGTTCTCTCTTGAGGTGACAAACTGGCAGTACCTGAATTCATTACTGCCTGATTAATTATGCTGGTCTTATACAAAGGAAAGAGAGACTTCAATCAGATGCAATAACCTTCTATGGTACCTGTGCATTAGTACATCAGCCCATCAATACAAAGAGTCCTCTGCTTTCCATCTGAGGAGGTCACTGGCAGGGACGGAAGGACAGGCGATTTTTCTATTACCTGTAGCATGGGAGAACTGTACTGATTAGACAAGGGACTAGGAATCAAGCAGCCCAGACTTTGCAGTTATTTTCTGCTAAAATGGGGCCCCGAAGCCAAGGAAAGTCTCCTGACCCACTCACCCTGTGGTCTGCATGAGTCTAGCTGGATCTCAGGATGATCAGCCAGCCAGCTCTGCTGACCTGAAGGCAGTAAGCCCAAAGGAAGATATGTTCTAAAGACAACCCTGAATCTCTCTGCTTCTGGGGGGACCCTATTCACAAATGGCTATACCCCCTAATTAGTTTCTCCTTTGAAAATGACTCATTATCCAATCCAAAGTAACGATGATAATGATACTCCACCATTCTATAGACCCTACCATGCAAGGATCTCAGAGCGCATTGCTAATATACCTTGATGTCTAAAAGACTCCCGAGAACCTTCTCTCTTTCATAGAGGAGGATAATTAAGTACAGAACACATTTGGCATGTACCACATAGCCACTCAGAGACTGGGCGTGGACTCAATTTCCAGCTTAGAGGCTTTCAGTTTTCTGCCCACCTGCTACCCCTCCCCTCACTTTCCTTGGAGGCATTACTACTTTCCCTCTGAGATTCCTTTTCATTTATACTGTATATATCTTGCTAGTACGGAGTAATTTGCATGTCTAACCCATTAGAATGTGAGTTCCTTGAGGGTAAGGACCATGTTTTTACTTTTATTTGTGTCCCCAGCATTTAGCCCAGTGCCTGGTACATACCACTTAATAAATACTTATTGACTGGCTGAGTAACTGACTGAAGTTGGAGTTTGCTTATGGTGAATCCCTCCTTGAATTTATCCCTAGCACTAAACATAAGGTCTGGTACATAAGTGCTTAATATGTGTTTTCTCATTGACGGACCTCTGCCATAGCCCTCAATTTCTTATGTAACCTCTATCCCAAAGCCCATTGGTATGGAGACTCTCTCCTCATTGGCAGAGATAAATGTCCTGCCCTGAGTAGGGGGTAGGGCAGAGATGGTGATGGGGAGAGCTCTAGCCTTTGTCATTACTTTTCAAACTCTGAGTCCCTCTGGGTGCTTCTGGCTTCCAGCTCTGAGAAGGAAGACAGAGGAGGCCAACCCCACTTCAGGTTGCTGAAGGAAAAGCTGACCATCTCTGGCATGTTCTTATTCCTAGTTCGTTACAGTAGAGACTGGTGGGAGTTTCCCCTTGGGTGAGATCCAGAACAGTATCTTGGTTGAGCTGAGTTTTCTGGCTCCCAACAAGAGAGTTCTTTCACTCTGTATTGTCTGGTACATAGTCACCTATGTGTACATTCTCAGGTTTCTGTGTGTTACAATTTGGACAAATGGGTTTCTTAGCTATTAACTCTGTGTGCTCATTGTGGAGCTGGTATTTGGTAAGAAAGGGGACAAACTTTAGATACAGAACTTAGGATCCTCCTTCCCCCCAATAATGACACAGTGATCAGAAGTTATATTGAATTCAATCATACCCCCTAGGCTAATAATATTTAAGGGAGCAGACAAACACAATTCTAGCTCCATACCTCCTCCCTCTGACAAGGGCAGAGTGGCCTCTGCCCCTGACCTCCTGCTTTCCCTCCTGGCAGGAATTAAAGTCTCCATTACAAGAGGATGGGGAGAGAAGAGCCTAGAGATATCTTCACCACCACCACAATGACACTTCTATGCTATAGGGGTGGGGTGGGGAAACAGCCCTCACCACACATGGGCCTTACTACACGAAAAAGGCCCTTACATTACACTTATAAAATTTGAGAGTTTATAACACAAAAGGAATCCCCTCCTAACGTGACTCATAGGGTACATCTGTATCCCAAGGAAGTATGATGTGTTCTTCTGAAGTATCTCCCCAACTTCTCTAAACAGAGGGAAGCACTAATTCAAGGCAGGTGGTGATGAAGTAGGAGGCCATCTCTGCCCACTTGTGGCAGAAACTGAGGTCAAAGGTCACCCTCTAATATCACCAGATATGTGACCACTGAATAGTGGCAGAGCAGTGTCAAGGACAAAGTAAATAACAAAGCACTTAGGGGGAAGGAGTTACACAGGTGATGCAAGTTGAAAAACTAAAGGAAAGATGGGCATTTTCAGTGATCAGCATCAGAAGGAATGTGGGTATGTGTATATTTACATGTAGATGCACTAGCTGAAAAGCTGTGAGTCTAGATAGGAAATACACCAGGGCTTTGTTTGTGAATTTGTTGGGGTTGTCTGCTGTTTCAAACACAACTTATTTTAAAAAAAAAAAAAGAATGCACACCAGGGACTCAGCCAAAGAAGACAAGAAACAGTTCCAGCTTTTGTTTCTGGAACAATCAGAGTTGTCCTTTAGAGACTCTAATTTTTATCTAGTTAGTAATTCCCTAGAATATTCCCAAAGCACTGCAAATATTTACTAGTTTCTCTTTAGACCAAGTGTGATTCCCATCCTAGATCACACTGAGGTCACAATAAGAGAAAAAAAACCAATGACAATCATGGCAAGCTATGGTGTGGGATAGCACCCCAATATGTTAATTAGTTCCTCATTATTTCAATTATATTTCCCTTTCCCCTCCCCAGTGAAAGTTTTTCAACTCTAGAAAACCTAGGGATGCTGAAAAAAGCAAGTAAGGTGTTCTTTCTGGGGACCCAGCAGCTGAGACATAGAAAGGGGCATCTTTAAGGAAAGCGCTCTGGAGAGTTAGTGATGGGTATACCCCCCCAAAGCAATCAGGGCTCAGCTATGCTGAGGCTAGAGGAGCTTTAAGAATATTTCTAGTTTGCAGTGTTCCTGACTGTTGCTTAGGTGATGTGGGGCTTTGCTACATGGGCTTTGGACAGGGTCATTTGTGACTTGCTGTGCGCTGAGCAGAACCAAGGCCATTCCCTCCAGCTCTGGAATGAAAGGAGGAGGCCAGCCAGATCCTGTGTTCTATACTGGCAACCATCCAGACAGCTAAGGGCCTGAGGGAAACTCTGCTTGACTTTTAGGGTCAAGATCTTAGTGGCTGGCTTCTTGTAGTCCCTTAAGGGGTTGTCTCCTTATACTCCTGGATTAAAAAAGGAAAGGGTTCATACATTTTTAGGGTACACACTGAGGGATCCTTGGAAATTGACCTCTCTGCTCCTAAACTAACAGGTTAACATGAGTCCCTGAATCAGGAATCCTAGTGTGAATGAAGACTCTAGGGAGCTTACTACACATAACCACATTTTAGAATCTCTGCTCCTCCCTCAGTCCTATAGAAAGGTGCAAGTCTAACAACTGCCTATAAACCTAGTATCAATTCAATGCCTGTGAAATTTTCTAAGCCCTTTCTGGATCAAAGACCTTTCTGAATACCAAAACTAGGGACATATTTTTATACTTCATTATTACTGGTTGCATTTTTTGGTCAAGTACTAGTTTAGTGCTTCTTTAGGGGGTGAAAAGGAAGACATGAAATCATCATATAAATACATATTTTCAATCATTCTCCACTAAAACCCGGAAATGCCTGTCAGCAAGGTCCTGACAGACATGAGTAGGCAATGTTTGTGTTCCTCTGAAGGAAACTGGTCATGGAAGGACTGTCAATCATCTCTGTGTAGCCCGCCCATCTGCCCTCCCCTGGCCCCAGGCCAACTCTGCCTGAAGCACTCCAAACCCATGGCCCATCTTCCAGATGGGGTATCAACAACAGCTGGGTCTCTGCTCACAGCTAGTGCCAGGGGCGATAGGGATGAGCCAAAGATAGGGCTCTGAGTTACAGAAGCAAGGTGTGGTAAGAAGTTAGGCTCTCCTTTATCATGGGGGAACAGGAAGGTTAAAGATAGAGTTCAATGAGAGCTTTGAAAATGAAATCCATCCCTTTGAGTGATCCCAACAGCTGGACTATATATAGTACAGCACAATCCAAGGCTATGAGATGGAGGGAGCTGGACAAGGTATTAGAAAGCTTGTCATGGGTGCAGATCCAACACTAAAACCTTGTGGGTTCTAGAGATATATGCACTGACTGCTTTGGAACTAACTAGAGGGAGTACATAAAGGTAAGTAAATTTCAAAGTATGGTACAAGACTGTTACATAACTGATAAACGGAGCCAATGTGTTTATTTATTCATCTCACTTCATCAGTGTTATTGGAACTTAGGGTCAAACCAAGGAGTTCCCAGGTGGGACACAAAGACTTCTGTTCTGGAACCACCTCTCTGCCCAGCAAATAGTGAGGCCCTTAATCAAACTCAAAGGAGTCCAGGCCAAGTCCTTCCAGATCCTAAGGAAGAGAAACGGGGTGGGGGTGGGGGATATACTGAAGAGAGAAAGAGAGAGAGAGAGAGAAGAGAATCTCAAGTCCATGCTAATGTTACTGACCTCTCTATTCACAGCACCTAAACATATGACCTTGGAGGTTTGAGAATAAACTAATTTGCAAAGATTCAAAAGGTACAAAGCATTATTTAGTCTGTTTCTCAGCCTTCATGTTATAGATAAGTCAGACTAATTGGATTTCCTAATGACAGAAACCACTCAGTTAGATATGAGTAAGAAAGACATTTTAGCATATAAGCCCATTTAGAAAACCTAAGTTGTTTAGTTTGAAACCCCACTTACCCTGTTCTCCACAATTGTATTATTTCATGATCTAAAATTATAGATTATGAAAATCCTTTGTAATTCATAGGAGCCAAAATCCAAGAAAAGAACCATCAATAAAACCCCTGACTTTATGTGTCTAGATACAAATGCACAAAATAAGGCTAACATGGGAAGATGGAGAAATCCTAAAGCAGGGAGGCAATTTTGACTTCATAGATGTTTCTGGTGAGATCTGGTGAGATGAGACCCATGGCTAGAACATGACTCTTGAAAGGGTCACCTTATTCTAAAGATCCAGGAAACATAAAGGGAGGAACAAAATAGTACTGCAGATATTGGCTAAAAAGGTAGATTCATATAAAGAAATTCAGGAACTAAAGGAGGGAAGCATAAAGAAGAACATTTAGGTAAAGCTCAAGGGAAGGAGAACGGAAGTAATGTTGTTACCAGAGCACACTATATACCACCTGGACAGAAAGAAGAAATGGAAGAGAAATTTAGGAAACAGATCACAGCTGAGTACAGAGGCTTACTATAAAATGATAGATGATTTCAATTATTGAGGCATCTATAGTCTCTGCTTCTCTCTCTCTCTCTGTCTCTGTCTCTCATCTCTGTCTCTCTCTGTCTCTGTCTCTCTCTCTTTCCCTCCCTCCCTCCTTCTTCTCATCCAAAAGCAGATCAACTAACAATTTCATGGTTTCCTTTAATGATAATTTCATCTCTCAAAATGTAAAGGAGCCAATAAGAGAAAATTCCATTCTAATTCTGATTCCAGTGGCAGAACTTCAGGAAGTTTCCCACCCAAAATGCAAAGCCTCATGAACCATCCCTACCACCCCAAGCAGGAAATAAAACTTTCCACCAAGTGTAAGTCAGCCTAGGAGAATAAGGAAACTCTCGAGAATTAAATTTTGAAGATACAAAGAAAAATAATTCTGATGAGGAAGAAAAAAGAAAAGTTCTCTCAAGAGGGATTTGGATGCACATGGAACTCAGATTTTAAAAAACCATGTGGAGAAGATGGTGGCAAGGATAGGTAACAAAGGAAGAAAATAAAAGCATGTAATAGTCATATAAGAATAGGGCCAGGAGTGCTAGAGTTGAGGCTGGCAAGGCATCCTATGGTCAACAAAAAAGGATAGGTTTGTTTGTTTCTTTTTTTTTAAGTTAGGTTAGGGAAAAGAGGAGGATTAAAGAAAGGAGAAGACTGTTACTAAGTTGGGTGATAGGAAGCCAAAAATATGCAGAAAGGCTCAATTTTTAACTTGATTTTGTTTTCTTTACCAAAGATTATGCCTTTTGCACTGGGAAGGAGAAAACAAAAATAACTAGTGGGAAGTTGACTCCCAAGATAAGCAAGAAAATGGTAAGAGAACAATCTAGCCCTTGTTGAGTTCAAGTCATCTGGCCTAAATGAACTAGTCTTTGGACAATGAAATAATTAATAGTGTGATCACTGAACTACTCTCAGCAAAAGTCTATGGAGAACTGGAGATGTACTACAAAACTGTCAAACACTGTCCCAATTTTCACAAGAGGGAAATGGAACCTGTAAACCATGAACTAATAAGCTTAAATTCAATCCCTGGCAAAATTCTAGAATATAGTATTAAAGTATTGTTTACTAAACATTTAGGAAAGGAAGTAGTAGTCACCAAGAGCCAGTATGGCTTCATCAAGAAAAGGTCATGTGCTTGGCCCCAAAAAAGAGTTGAGAAAATATACTTCTCTCTCTTCATTGTAGAGGTAAGGGTCTATGGATATGGAATATTGCATATGCTGTCAAATATGATTGATATATTGGTTGGTTTTGCTGAATTACTTTTCCTTTAAAAATTTTTGTTATAATAGAAGGTTCACTGATTCAGGGTGGGAAAAGGATATTTTTGAAAATGAATGTGATATAAGCTTCTTGAGAGTTGAGATTATATAACAATAATAACAACAACAATAATAATAACTTATTAGCTATACAACCCTGGGCAAGTCACTTAACCCTTTGCCTGAATTTCCTCAACTGTAAAATGGCGTTTATAATAATAGCACCTCCCTCCCAGGATTGTTGTGAAGATCAAATGATGTAATAATTGCAAAACACTTAGCACAGTGCCTGGCACAAAGGAAGCATTATATAGAAGTTACTATCAAAAATAATTGTTAAAAATAATAGCACTTATAAACATTAGTTATTTTTAATAATTACATTTAGTCAGCTATTAACAACAATAACAATAGTATTTATATAGTACCTACTATGTGCCAGTCACTATGCTAAGCACTTCACAATTATTACCTCATTTGATCTTACAATAACCCTGGGAGGGAGGTACTATTATTATCCCCATTTTATAGTTGAGGAAACTGAGGCAAAAAGGGTTAAGTAACGTGCCCAGGGTCATACAGTTAGTAAATGTCTAAGGCTGGATGTGAACTCAGTCCTTCTTGACTCTTGGCCCAGAACTCTATCTACTGTGCCACTTAACTGCCTAATCCATTCTCTGTGCCTAGTACAGTGCCTGGCACACAGTAGGCCCTAAATAAATACTGGCTGATTGATATAAAAACAAAAGGCATCATTTTTTTTAAAGATTAGGTCATATCAGACTAACTTCCTTTTCTATTTTGACAAAGTTACTAAACTAATTGATCTGGAAAATATGGTAGGTCCAGTCTACTTAGATGTTAGCAAGATATAAGATCAAGTATCTCTTTTATTTACAGCAAAGATGGAATGATATGGGCTAAGATGATAGTACAGTTAGGAGGGACCCTGAAATGGCTGAATGACTATAGCTGAAGAGCAATTATCAATGGCTTAGTGTCATGGAGGGAGGTTTTTTAGTGAAGTGTTTGGCTTGTTCTGTATTATTTAACATGTTTATCAGTGACTTCGATAAAGACAAGCTATGTTCATCAGATGTGTAAATGACACCAAGCTGGGAGGTATAGCTAACATACTGAATGACAGGGTCAGGATTAAAATCTATGCAGACAGGCTAAAGCAATGGCCTGTATCTAATTAAATGATACTTAATAGAAACAAAGGCAAAGTCTTTCACTTGGGTTCAAAAAAATCAACTTCACACCTTTTAGATAGGGGAGGCATGGCTAAGCAGACGTTGGTCTGAAGAGATAATGGGGTTTTAGTGGACTGCAAGCCCCCCAGGAGTCAGGAATATGATATGGCCATCAAAAAAGCTAATGTTGGGGCAGCTAGGTGGTGCATTGGATAGAGCACCGGCCCTGAAGTCAGGAGGACCTGAGTTCAAATCCAGCCTCAGACCAAACACTTGACACTTACTAGCTGTGTGACCCTAGGCAAGTCACTTAACCCCAGTTGTCTAAAAATAAAATAAAATAAAATAAAATAAGCTGTTATGTTGGGGCCTCATTAAGCCACCACAAATGAGCTGGACCTGGTCAGACCACATCTGGACGACTGCCCAGTTCAGCATCACATGCTATTAATGACTTTAACAAAAGGGAGGACATCTACAGGAAGACAACTAGGATGGTGATGGGACCTCAGTTCATGCCATATGAATACTGGTTGCAGGAATGGGGCACATTTATTTAGCCTGAGGATGATATAACTTGGGCATGATATGATAGCTAGTGTGAAGTATTTAAAGACCTGTCACATGGCATAAGAATTTGATTTGTTCTTCTTGGCCTTCTTGGAACAAGAAATGGTGACTAGAAGATGCAAATAGGAAAAATTAAGCTTGATATAATGAAACAATTCCTAACAATTAGAGCTGTGCAAAGTAGAATGGAATGCTTCAAAAGGAAGAGGGTTCTCCCCTCATTGGAGGTCTTCAGGAGAGGGCCTGATGAATACATGTTGAGTATGTGGTAGAGGTAATGCTAAGTCAGGTACAAGTTGAACCACATGGCCACTCAGGCCCCTTCTAACTCTAAAATTCTATGATTTAGTAATTAAAGGCTTAAGAAAGCATAAAAATGACAGTGGCAGCCCAGACTTACTCAATTTACCCATGAGCTGAGGCCATATTCAACAGTTTTTCTAACTTCTTATGAAGTAGGACTGTATCACTATACCCAATGCATAGGTAAGAAGACTAAAAGAGAGACCAAGTTGTTTGCCAGAGGTCAAGGTACCCTATTTTCTGTCTGTGAGTCCTGAATAGTGGACAAAAGAGATATAATCCCCCTGCACAGGTGAAAGATACACATTTAATAAATTGGAATAGTTGACTTAACAGTGAACTCAAACAACTATAAGAAAAAAACCCCCAGCAAACCATTCAATTTAGCAACTGAGCAGGCAAACCTTCTATACATTATGATAAAATTACAGAGAATTTTAGATTGTCCCCACCCCTACTCCACTGGCCAGCTGATAATAGTTATGAATCAGCAAGGGATAACCAAAGAATGGAATATGAATCACAGAAACATACATCCTCAGATTTAGAAAGTGCTTCAGATCACTTAATTCAACTTGTCTGCTAGGGAAAAAATGCCCCCCACAGCCTCCCTGACTTTGAAGGAGGGTGTCTGCTGTGTCTCTAACCATTTATTAATCCAGTTCGCCAGTGGTTTGTATTTCTCTTTAACTTCTTTCCCTCCAGTGATGTGGCTCTTTCTAAGGGAACTGGAAGACAGTCAATAGTGTTCTCATTGTAAACCTTCAAGCATCAGAGAAGTGTGTTACTATTACTGAATCTCTCATCACCATTCCATGGACATTTGCTAGAAAACTGGGTCCTCCAGCCAGAGGTAAAAGCAAGAAGAAAACAGTGGGTCCATGAGATAAGCCAAAAGCATTAGCCGAGGAGGAAATTCCTGTTACTGTTATTAGTTGCTTATTCAAGTAGCTACTCTCCTGGGTCTGAACTCAAAAGCAGACTCTACAAATGCCACAGAATTTCCAAGCTTCTCATTTTCCACATTCAAGCAGAACTTTCTAAAGGCAAACCTGTTAATTTTTCAATCATTAATTTTAATATAAAACTCCTATTTCTTGTTATTTCAGGAGGACATCATATGATTTCATCTGTTTAGGAAAGGATTTATAACTTTGAATCTTCAGTTGTGAAGAAATCTCTTTCACAACCTTTGCAGGATTAGCTATTTACTCAACTAATGTACTAGGGAGACTCAGCCAGTTAGCTATTTCTTTAGTGATTTCGCCATCTTGGGCTGTCAGTCAACATATTCCTATTGGCAACATGCATAAGCCTGGACAATGGGCTTGTCCCATCATTTGGTGTTCTTTTAACATGTGACATCAGGATGATATGGTATAATAGGCCGAAACTGATCCATCATAACCATGTAGGTAAGTACCAGACCAGAAGCCCCCATCTTGAATCCACACAACTTCCAACAAGAGGCCTCTTGGAAGATAAAATTTTTATACAAAACCCGAAAAAGTCACTGAGGGAGAACTAGAACTCAGGAAATTTGGGCTCCAGTCTTGGCTCTCCCAGCTACTCACCATATGACTTCAGAAAATTATCTTACCTCTCTGACCTCAGTTTCCTAATCTCTAAAATGAGAATATTCGCCCTAGCTCACATATTTGTTGTGAGGAAAGCACTTTGTATACTGTAAAGCACTATAGAAATGTGAGTTGTTATTATTATTGTTACTATTATTAGTCTATGGATCTATGATAATTTGGGATAATATCATGGATGTTTAATTACCCTGATAAGAAATGAGTTCAGAACCCTTGCTTTACAACAGGAGTAATAAACAGATAGGGATGGTCTCTAACAGATTTTCACTAGGAAAGAGAAGAGAGCCATGCAGAACTATGAGGTCCTGAGGGATCTTTAGAAGAGGAAAGCAGCAAAGGATTACCAAGATGAAAGATGGAATGATTAGAGCACAGTTTCTGAGTGTGCCAATTACTGCCACTAAACATAAGGAAAACCTAACTTGTTTTTGTAACACGGAGTTGTATATACCAATTATCCAGAGATTCTGTCTGTACTTCAGTCTAAGAAAAGTTCTCAGGACAAGACTCTTCTATTTACAATAAAACACTCCAGGATCATAAATTAATGATTTAGACTAGGATGGAAAGGATGGATCTTTGAGATCATCTAGTCCAATGCTCTTGACAGATGAGGAAACCAAGATCCGGAGAGGTCATCTGACTTGCTCAAGGTTAAAAAAGGAAGAAAGAAAGAAATTAAATGATCAGAGCTGAGATTTGAACTTATGTCCTCTGATTCCAAATTCAGTGCTCTTTCTATCACATTATACTTTCTCTAGCCACATTCTCTTACAGAAACCTTCCCTAGCTTGTTCATATAATGCAAAGGGTGATTTTTTTTTCTGTAATGATGAAGCAACAGGGGGGGACATTCTCATGTAGGAACATAATGTCAAGCAATACAACTAAACTTCTCCATCCCTTGAAAAATGAGATGGTGTCTGGGCTAGCAAATGGGACAATACTTTGAACCTCACCTTGTAGGATAAAGAGAATGAGTCCCCTGTTTCTTGCAAGCTCACCACCAGGCATTTACCAAATGCACAGATACAAAGAAAATAACCTGCACTGGAGGAGAAAGAGTAAAGAAAAGGCATTTCCCCCCATAGTCTACACAAAAACATTCACACGATAAATTTTCTTTTCCTTTCCTTTCTACTTCACTAATTATTATTATTATTATTAACAACAATAATTCCAAAATTAGAATTAGGGGTATGGAGTTTGGAATAGGAAATTCCATCTGCTTTATTGATTGGGCAGGACCAAAAAATGCCAGCTGGTTAACTAATTGGGTGGAGTGGGAAATTCTAATTTGCTGCTCAGGTGTGTTAATTTGAAAGTTACTACATACATGAAAAATATGTTCTATTGAGCTTCATGTTTTAAACACAGTTCAATGTTGTCCCAAATCTAAAAGCACCGTAGCTAGAATTAAAGGATTCAGAACAAAGATATAATTCCAGCATATTCAATTCTGACCCATGTCCTCTCCTGGGTTCATGCTACCAAACTCCTGGGAGTCTGGCTGGAAGTCAACAGAGCAATCTGATGACATTAAAAAAGAAATGCTGTTGTCACGTTCAATGGGCTCTTTCCAAGCCAAGTAGTATGCCATTCAGGGAACATCCACCAACTTATTTGATAAAGTGTTATGTGACCCCAAACACTGGGAGTAATTTGTTCAAAGCATTTTTTTAAAAAAAGAAAGAAAGGAAGGAAGGAAGAAAACAGTGCCCATAAAAACCCAGCAAATAACCTCAGAGGGTACGTTCTGAAGCACCAGTATCATATTAGACTTCAGTATCGTGGATTCTGGATTCTCTAAGTGGAAATGGGCTTCTAAATAAAAGGAATTGTATATGCACCCAATGGAGCAACAGGCTGGTAGAGCTAACTCCAAGAAAGGATTGTAGTTTAAGACTTGAATTGCACCATCTAATGGAGAGGAAGAGAAGGCCAGGGCAGACAGAAGATCCAAAGTATCTATTATGGAAGCACATCATCAGATATTTTGAAGGGTTGACAAACGTTATAGTCAGTGTTGGATATAAAAACTGGCAAAGCATTATAGAAGTTATAGAATAAAAAACCATGAGCAATGATGCAATGAAATATATCTGTCCTTCAAAGAGGCCATTCCTGATAATCTGAAGATTCATTAACACAGCACAAATGGATTCTGCAAACACTACCTGCTCAAATGAGGTCACTCTGGGCAATAGTGGTTTTCAAACTTTTTGGTCTCAGGCATGACCCTTCAAAAATACTCTTAAAAATTATGGAGGACCCCAGATTGCACGCACGCTGTCTAGGGGTGGGAGGTAGGAGGGAGGGGAAGAAAAATTTAAAACTCAAAAGCTTATGGAAGTGATTGTTGATAATTCAAAATAAATTAATTTTAAAAAATTATGGAAGACCCCCTATTACAATAAGCAAATAACAGGGAAGGTAGGTGGCATAACGGAGAGAGCAGCAGACCTGGGAATCAGGAAGACTCATGTTCCTGAGTTCAAATCTGACCTCAGATACTTACTAGCTGGGTGACCCTGGGCAAGTTACTTAACCCTGTTTGCCTCAGTTTCCTCATCAGTAAAATGAGCTGGAGAAAGAAATGGCAAATCACTGCAGCATCTTTGCCAAGAAAACTCCAAATGGGGTCATGAAGAATTGGACGTGACTGAACAACAATGATGTCTTAGTATTTTTATGAAAATAGTTTTGACTTTGTGAACCCTCCGGAAGGGACTTGGGGGTCCATGGACCACACTTTGAGAACAACTGCACTACTTCATAAAATGCAGATGATTTTACCCCTCCACAAGTGTGATTTCAGAAGAGGAATAATAATAATTACAGCCAACATTTAAATATGGTCTTAAGTTTTGCAAAGTGATTTCCATATATTATTTCATTGATCCTTAAAACAGCCTTGTGAGATAGGTACAACTATTAGGCCCATTTTATATATGAGGAAACAACCTGACAGAAGTTAAATGACATGCACAGTTAGTAAGGGTCTGAGGCCAAATTTGAACTCAGGTCCTCCTGACTCCAGAGTCAGTGCTCTAGCGACTAAGAGAGTAAATACTAAGTAGTTAAACACAAGGTAGGGAAGATACTAGCAGTTGGAGACATGAGGAAAGGCTTAATGACACAAGAAATGGAGTAAATGGGTAAAGAAGAGAAAGAAGTCTGGTTGGTTGGATCGGAGAGCATATGACTGGGAATCATGGTATAGTGAAACTAGAAAGACAGGTCAGGGCCGGGTTGTGAAGGGCTTCAAAAACTAAAGAGGAATTTATATCTCACCCTAGGAGGGACAGGGAGCTGCTGGAGTTTCTCGAATAGGGGAGTGTCTATGGTCAGCTCTATGCTTAAGGAAATCACTCTGGCAGCAGTGTGGAGGACGGACTAGAGTGGGAAAAGATAAGTCAGGGAGATTAACTGCTCTTGCAGGAATGTAGAGAACAGGGGATGAAGGCTAGAACTAATGTGGTAGCTAATGAGTGGAGGGAAGGGGTTGCATATGAGAGATGCTGTGAAAGTAGGAACATGGCAAAATTTAGCCAGTCATTGGATATAGGGGATGAGGAGGATCCTTCAGAGGAGGACCTCAGTGTAGCAACAGAGATAGCCATCATTTCAGCACTGGAATGGAAAAACAGCTAGCAAGTGATAGTATCACAGACTCTTAAATTTTATTAAACTGCTTCATTTTGTAAGTGAGGAAACTAAAGCCGGGTTAAGGGTCTTAACTGCCCTTTGTCACAAAAAAAGTTAGTGGCAAACACAGGACTAAAATCCAGGCCTCTAGATTCTTTCTGTCACAGTTAAGCTGGGGGAAAGCCCTCGTAGATTGGGGAATATCATCTCAGATGAGGAAAACTAGATTTTCAGGGCCAATAAAATTTAGTTAGGATTCAACACTCACAAGCTTGAGGATTTGTTTAGAAGAAAAGCCTACAAGTAATACCTTACATTAAGCTACAGTGGAACAAAGACCTGCTTCCTCACCACTCTGAAGGCTCCTCTCCCCCCTTTTTTTTGGAGGCAATCAGGGTTAAGTGACTTGTCCAGGGTCACACAGCTAGTAAATGTCTGAGGTTGGATTTGAACTCAGGTCCTCCAGACTCCAGGGCCAGTGCTCTAACCACTACACTACCAAGCTGCCCTAGCAGGCTTCTCTTTTTAAAAAATATAACTGTAAAGATCTTTCTTTGGTCAAATAAGGATAATAGCTGACTGAGAATGAAAAAATTTTCCATTTTCCTCCTTGTGGAGTAACAATTAATAATGATAATACCTAGCATTTATATAGCACTTTCGGGTTTGCAAAAGCTCTTTACCTATATAGGTTAACTCATTTGATCCTACAACTCTGTGACGTAGGTACTATTTTTTTATCCCTATTTTATTGAGGAGGAAATTAAGGCTGTGAGGTTAAGTGACTTGCCCAGGGTCACACAGCAAATACATTCCTGAGGCAGAATTCAAACTCAGGTCTTCTTGAATGAAGCTCTATCCAAAACACCACTTGGCTGTAAACCCCATCTGTCTGAGTTTCAGAGAAGGCATTCTTCTTCATTTATCCCAATGGGGCCAAAACTACTGCCTGCTATGTAAGGTATCTGAAGAGCCACTGCCACAGGGTTTGTGCTAAGGGTGAAAGCTTCCTCTTTGAAAATTTTTCTCAAATAATCATAAGATTTCCTAATTTTAGCAATATATGAAAAAATTCTTCAGAATGACACTTTAAAAAATATACTCTAACAGGCAAAGATTTCGCCATAGGTAAATTCAGGATTTAGGAAGGATGTTGATCAGAACAGAATTTAAGACAATACTTTATAATCTTCACTATCTCAAAATGAGAATATCCCAAGGAAATGCTAAGTAAAAAAGTAAAATCAGCTATTGATTTTGCATTTTGAGAAACTGACAAGGTTTCCTGATCAAATACTGACAGAAGGTCTTATTCAAGGTTAAGCCAGGATGTATTTGTTGAGGCAGATAAGGGAATATACTCTGTGGTATACTCCCTCTGGGTTCTTTACAGGTTGTGGTTTCAAAACCCTAACTCAGTCAGAGACCTTATTTGTTTGAAGGCTAAGAAAATGAAGGACAAGCTATTTCAAGTTCCTGATAGGTGTTAACAAACTCTGAGGTCTGGTGAGGTAAAATCCTCAAAGAAAGGCCCTTAGGCCTAAGCTTGGGCCCTAGGGTTTCTTAGAGACCAGAGTCATGACATCACTGAAGAGGTTAAGAATGGAATTCTTATTCTTGAGGTGAAGATGTCATTTTCCATTAAAATTTTCACTGAAAGGGAATTTTTTTTTCTGTTTACCTATTTAATTCCTTAAAAATTACCTCTGGGGCGCTAGGTGGTGCAGTTGATGCAGCACCGGCCCTGAAGTCAGGAGGACCTGAGTTCAAATCCGATCTCATACACTTGACACTTCCTAGCTGTGTGAGCCCGGGCAAGTCACTTAACTCTGATTGCCTCACCAAAAAAAAAAAAAAAATTAGCTCTGGACCATCTCAAGAGGTAAAAGGAGGATAATAAACATCAATGGGTCTTTCTTCCAGGGAGTACTGAAGAAACTCAGGAACTTCCAAACACCACAGGCAGGCATGTGGATTTCAGTACTGAAGTGGCAAGGGCTGTGAAAACTCTGCTTTGTTTACTATGTGATCGCCTTCTGGTACTGGGGTTTGGGGGGTGGGGCAGAGAGGGAGAATGGATTTGTTTAAGAGGATAATTCAGAACCGCTGCTCAGTCCTGTGCCCTCAGAGCCTTTGGTGTAATAGTGTTCTATTCCTCACACTAGTATGGACGTTGGGACAATCAGATTGATTAGCTGTGCCCTGTGAGCAAACAGGTTGAAATCCTCCTCTGATGACTTTGTTGTTATCAGTCATGCCCCACTTTTCGTGACCTCATTAGGGGTTTTCTTGGCAAAGACACTGAAGTAGTTTGCCATTTCCTTCTCTAGCTCATTTTACAGATGAGGAAACCGAAGCAAAGAGGGTGAAGTCACTTACCCAGGGTCACACAGCTAGTACTCATCTGAGGACGAATTTCAACTCAGGTCTTCCTGACTCCAGGCCCAGCACTCTATCCACTGCACCACCTAGCTGCCCACAGCTTATGCTAAGGAGCATCTAGGGGCACTTCTCATACATGGCACCTCTCTCTTAGGTGGGTTGTGGAAAAAAGAATAGGGAATATGCTACAGTAAGGCCTTGATGCCCAAAGGTCCAGGTTCTAGTCCTAGATTTGTCACTAAACAGCTGTCTGGTCTTGGACAAGCCCCTCCTCTGGGTAGATGAGATGACCTCTAATGTAAGCCCCCTCCAGTTCTGACAATCTAGCATTCTACATCACAAGCCTGGGGTTAGTTGCTCTGGGGCAAACGCTGTCTAACTTGTTCTCCCTTCTACTGTTCTCTCTACCCAGCACAGAGGTTTGGAAACTTCCTATCTTATTGAGGCTTCTCTTGCCTCAAAGTCTAGTGAGTCAGAGGCTACAGGGCCTAATACCTTGGGTCGGTGCCTCACTTCTGGCCCCTTTGGCAGGAAAAGCCAACTGTCTCCTGATCCTGAGAAAGCTGATGCCTAGGCAATCCACTGGCCCTGTCCAGACACCAGCCGTCCCTGGATCTGCTGCCCTGGGGCTCTTCTTGAGGCTGGGCTACACCCTGGACATTGCTACAGGACAGGATTCGGCTCCACTAGAATAACTTGTTCTGCAGAAAAAAACAAAGGTGGAAGGGGACTTGCTGCTCATCTCCCCCACCAGCACTGAAACAGTCATATGTTCGAGTCCCCGGGCTGGGGGAGCCTCTGCCCTCTGACACCGCCTAAACTTTCCTTCGTGGTTAGGGGAGCTCCTGAGGACACCGCTGACCTGCCTTCCTCCGTTTCCTCCCCGTTCATTTGCTGAAGCTTTCCTTTCTCCACCATCTGCATTTGGCTCTCCCCTCCTACAACCCCCACGTCTGCGACTTCAGCTGGAGGAGGTGGCTGCTGCTCGTCCCCCTCCGGCCCTGGCTGCACGCCTGTAACTTCAAGGCAAGCAGTAACTTAGTAACTAATAAATAACGAGTCTAAGACTAAAGTAAACAGTGCCCTTCGCTATAATTAGCTAGCACAGACAAGCTGCTGGTGCTGAATGGCTGACCCCCTCCGGCATTACCCAGCCCAGCCCAGCCCAGCCCAGCCTAGCTCGCCCACAAAATCCCTTCCCCAGAACACTCCTGTTTGACTTCAGGCAAAGGGGGGGGGGGGGAAATCTAGTCACTTACAACATGAACAAAGTAAGGGGGGAAAAACGTGAACAGGAAACTCCCATTTTAGCTGTAATTTAGGAGGAGTGAATTCTTAAAATGCCATTTTCTGTGTGGCCTAAGATCTCCATACTTCCTTTCTTATTCCAACAAAACAAGGTGTCCTAGATAGGATCTAAATGAAGAAATGAGATGTTTAATAAATCAAGGAGCTGTTTCTCCTCTGCTCACTTCCCTCTAATCTGTAAAGAATGGTCTCTGGATAGCAAAGAAAGAAAGGGGGAATCAGAGATTTAGAGCTAAAAGAGCCATTGAGAGCAATACCTTCATTTTACAGGTGAGGAAACTGAGGCATAGAGAGGCTAAGTGACTTGCCCAGAGTCATAGAGTTAGTAAGTGTCTGAGGTGAGATCTGAACCCAGATCTTTCTGACTACAAGTGCAACACTGTACTGAACAGCTAAGATGACCTCTGGAAAGTACTTAAGATAGTGACCAACAAGCCTGCCACCCTGAGACTCTGAGAGGGTGACTATTTGTCACCACCATTTCCTTACCCAGTCCAAACTTGCCACCACCATTGTTAGTTCTAATGACAGCAGTTCATTTTATAGACGAGGAAACTGAGGCAAGCAGGGTTAAGTGACTTGCCCAGGGTCATACAGCTAGTAAGTGTCTGAAGCCAGGTTTGAATTTGAGTAGATGAGTCTACCTGATTCCGGACCCAGCATTCTATCTATTACACCGCCTACCTACCAAGTGTCACTAGACAAAATGAAGTAAAGACATGAGAAAGTAAGGAGAATGTTCAAGGACTAGAAAGTAATACAGCTCAGGAGGAGTATAAGCTATAGAAGTGTGAATTTTGATCAGTAAGGCTGAAAAGGTCGATTGGGGACAAATCCTGGAAGGCCTTGAACACTAGATGAAGGAATTTGTGTCCATGTTGTGTCTCTCTGAGTATCAAGTTCCTAGAGATATGGGAAGTTGAATGATAGAAGACTATGCTGGACTGATGCACAAAGGTTTCCCAGGGAGAGGTTAGTTTTCTACAGAACACCTTAGATGCCTAAGGACTAGAGGACTTGGATAATAGCCATCCCCATTGCTAAAGTATCCAGGTTATACATTAAAGGTAGCTTGCAAGCCTGTAGTTGAGTATAATGATTTTTGGAAGCAAGAACACTAAAAGAAGGAGACACTCTCAGTTTGACAGTCATGTACCATTTTCAACAACACCAACCCACACAATGAGGGTGGAAGAATATTTTTCTTCCAATTACTTTCACTATGCTTGAGACCCAGGCCTAAAGGAGTTCACCAGGAATTGTTCAAGAACTGTCTTGGACTGTGGCTGAAAGATCTTTGGGAGTCCCTTGGTTCCTCCAATAACTCCTTTTAATTGCAAACCCTGAGGGGAAGAACCAGATCATCTACATTTGGAGAGCTCCAAGGAAAAATAATAAATAACAATAATTGTAGGTTGGGATGTAGTTGGAGAATATGATCAACTAGTTTAGTGAGAAATGTCTAATCCTCCTGGGAAAGTGCCAGAATAAGTTGATCATTCATCTTTCAGAGATAAGAGCCCAAAAATGCATTTTCCCCTAAGGAGTTACACAGCTTTTGCCTTCATGTTCCTTGGCTGTCTTCAGTCTGAAAAGGGATGCACTGGATACTACTTGGTACTGTCCACAAAGATGATCAGCAAACCTAAAAGAAGAGCTCACCACCTTACTTTAGTTCAAGTGGTCCTATCTTTGTCCTTCACTTTCAGAGTCAGCACTGTGATAAGTGCTGAACACTCTATCACCATGATGGTTATCATGGAAACATCTGACTCTTCCACATAAGACACATGTAGACACTGTCCTGTGGGTTGTAGATATAGTAGCTGTCTTTTGCCTCTTCCTCTTGGACTCAAGTCAACCCCAAGCCTATTCAAGAAGAATTCTCTCCTGGTAATACAGGAAAATCTTGTGACTGATGTAAGAAGCCTGATTTAGGGTCAACACAAGGAAAGTGAGACTGAGGTTACCAGTTTAAAACCAAAGTTTGTTCCTTTAATAACAGCTAGGTATAGAGAAAATAGGCAGAGATTTATGCTTCATTTTCTGCTTCTCATTTTTCAGAGACAAAGAGGAAGGAAATAACCACAAGTAGAGATGGATATGGTAGAATTAATTGAGACAGGTGGCACTAAAGTGGAAATACATTAAGACTATAACATCCTCTGCGAGCAGCCTCTTTGTCTCTCTGTTGCTTTAAAGCAGGGATTCATGGATCCCTTTTGGAAGTCTGTTAAAGCCTATGAACCCCTTCTCAGAATAATGTCTTTAAAAATAAAATACATAGGATTTCAAAAGAAATCAATTATACTGAAATGCCATTATCAAAATTTTTTTTTTAAATTTCATGGAACCCAGGTCAAGAACCCCTGTTTTAAAGTCTTGATGTACAGTCAAGTCATTTTGGTCAAGAGAATCTCTGAAGTGAGAAGGACTTACTTATCTTCTCAGCTTCTCTTGTTTTGTCTGGAACTACTGAAGAAATATGAAAAAAGGGGGGATAAAGGGTTCAAAAAAGTACCAACCTGTGACAACATGGTACTATTTGAGGACATAATGACATAGAAATTAAACTTCCATCTGTTTGGAGGGGTAGAGGGGTGGAGAGAAGAATTACATGCTGTCATAAACAAATTTGCATTCTCCTAATTCAGAAAAACAGAAACATCCACAGATATATGATACACTCACCCAAAGTGACTGTATTTTTGTAAATGGCAAGAAATGTATAAATATCTCTTATCTTTATTGCAGGTGAAAAATCCCTTCCCATCCTGGGATTTACAATGGAATTCTTCCTGGCACAGCAGAGGACTTGAACACATACAAGCATTTGATCTGAATCCATTTAAAAGCCATGCCCTGAGTAAGCAAGAGATATCTGAACAGAACAGATAGAAATATTCTTAACACTCTGCTTCTGGGTGTTAGGTCAGCTCTTGTCTGCAGTCACATAGGATCAACTACTATTGTCGTCTCTAACTGAAGGAGAAGCCAAATTTGTCTTGGCCAATAATGGAAATGATTACTATCACTAAAACCTCTGTCAGAATATTTTGTGCTACATGGATTAAGTGAATACAGACAGTATGTAAACCTGTTCTACCAGTGGAAAAGGAATCTGAATTGTGGCATGGAGCCATTCCTGACTTTCTTGTGTTTTTCTCTGACAATATGGAGACATACCACTCCCCCCCACCAACAAAAAAAAAAAAATATCTGGGATGCCTGCCTAGCTCTTTTCTGCCTAAGACCTCTCAAACCTATGCATGAAGAGGTCAGTCTGCTACGGGCAAGCACAAGAGCTATGGAAAGGCAGGCCCAACATTAGTGCCTTGCTCACCAGCAGCACCAAGCTGTCTTTAGTCATCATTTTCTGAAGGCTCATAATCTCCTTAAAAATTCCAGAATGAACTTTGGTCATCAATGACTACATCCATTCATGACTCAAAAATACAAGCATTTTACACTTTGGGAAAGATAGGGAATCAAAGACACGCAAAGAAGAGTAGGCTGTCAGAGTTAGAGGAGACCCTGGAAGCCATCTGGCTTTCCATGCTTGACTTAGAATCCCCTTTATAACTTCCTTGAAAAGCAATCATCCGAACTTCTCCTAAGACTTCCAGTTAGGAAAAAACCACTATCGACAAGCACAGTCCAGTCTACTTTTTTATACCTCTAATTGTCTGGAAGTTTTTCCTCATATTGAGTAGAAATCTGCCTCTTTCTGCAGCTCCCCCCATCATTGTTCCCCATTCTGCCCTCTGGGGCCCCAAAGAACAAGCCTAATCCCTCTCCTACATGACAGCCCTTCAGATGCTTGAAGACATCTATCATGTCTCCTCCAAATCTTCTGTTCTCCAGACTAATTATCCCCACTTCCTTCAAGTGACTCTTGCATGGTCTAATCACCAGCATGGTTGTCCTAATGTGGATACTCTCCCAGCTTATCAATTGACCTTCCTAAAATTCAGCACTCAGAACCAACACAATCATTCAGACCTTGTCCTACTAGAGAAGAGGACAACAGGACTACTGTCCCCTTCTTAGCACTACCCACTATCATCCTCTTAATGCAGCCTAAAGACATTAGCTTTTTTTGGCCTCCACAGCACATGGTTGTGTCATATTGACCTTGCATTTCCCTGATGGTAGCTGTTGGCGCAGTAGATAGAGAGCTGGGCCTAGAAAGAGGAACACCTGAGTTCAAATCTAGTCTCAGAAACTTACGAGCTGTGTAAACCTGAGTAAGTCACTTAATCTGTTTGCCTCGGTTTCCTCAAATGTAAAATATTGTGAGGATCAAATGAGATAATTAATATTTGTAAAAGTACATAGAACATAGTAGTGCCTGGCACATAGCAGAAGCTATATATTATATAAATGCTTATTCCTTTCCTCCTTCCCCTCCATTAGAAGCAGTATATGTTGGAAAGAACACTGGACTTTTGAGCCAGGCCAGACACAAGATTTAAAATCTCATCTCTAATATTTACTAGCTATGTAACCATGAGCAAATCATTTTAGCTCTTTGGAACTCAATTTTCTCATGAATAAAATGGGTGTAACACAGGAAGTGTGTTTGGATTTGCCCTACCTAGTAGACTATATAGAGCATGTGCAGATATTACTTGTCTGGTTCAAATTCAACACATGGAACCAGTTTCTAGACATGATGACTCAGGGACTGATACTGTGTAATAGTGAAATCTCCTAATTGGCTGTGGAGCTGGAAGAACTAACAACATAGGAGTCAGTGAGCCATAACTCAGTGTACATACAAAAGGTGTGACCTAATAATCTCTTGGTCTCTTCTCTGATGCCTTTCAGTGAATATGACTGTATGACAAGTTAACAGTGTCAAAAATTTCCACCCACTCCAGGTCAATGTAACTGGATCAATAAAGGCTGTACAGCTAATATTCCAGCTCTGACCAAGTCTTCCTTTTTTCTTAAGCAGTCCAGCACTTGGGTCATCCTGTTTGTCTCCTCCCTAACTCTTACTCTTATACTAGGGGGATTCAACATTAATGTTGATTCTCATTCAAACTAAGCTAACCTCCCAATTTCTCAATCTTTTAAAAAATCTGATATCTATACTGATGTTCCCTCAAATGCATTTATTTCACCTTGGCCATATATAGGGATGGTCACACACTGAACCTCACGATTAACCGCAAGTATTTCAGTTTCTTAATTAAAATCACCTACATTTCTCTATCTGAGCAGGACCTTCTATGACCCTATCTTCCCTTTTCCTCAACTCCAAAACCTATTTTTGGCCCTCACTGTGACCTCTAATCCCACTTCTCACTCAGTAATTCCTCAGGACGTTATCCCTGCTCTGTTTTCTTTCCTATCCAATCTTGAATCTTAAAGAGTTAGTTAATTCAACACTGCACAATCCTCTACTCTTAAATTTCTTACCACCTTGTACTATTGACATTTATCCCCTGCCTAACCCTTGGTCTGGATCGCTCCCATCATCATCCATCTTCTCAGCTCTATTTGTAGGAAGTTGGAGGAAGATCATACAACCATGATAACTGGTTACATTGTAAATTTGTATTATCCAATTTCAACTGGTCTTCAGTGCAGCAAGGCAATCCTTTTATTCCTCTCCAATTGATTCTCTATCTCACTCCCCACAAAAGATTTTCCAAACTTTTTTTCCCTCTGCAAAATCTATCTCATAGACTCTTTTTTCATCTGTGGATCTCATCTCTTGCTTTACAATGAAAACCGAGGCCATTCAACATAAACTCTCTCTTCTCCTCTCCTCTTCATCTCAAAATTTCTTGACATCATGTCCTACTCTCTCATTCTTTTCCCTAATCTCTGAAAATGAGGTGGCCCTTCTCCTTGCCAAGGTCAGCTCTTTTATATGTGCCCCTAACCCCACTCCCTCTGGTGTTCTCTGGTGTGTTTACATTCTTAATCATCCCCTCTCTTTCTAGTCTTCAAACTCTATCAACTGGTTCCTTCCTTATTATATTCTGTCAGTCAACTAGAGTTGATAAAGCAACTACTGTGTGCCAAGCACTATGCTAAACACCAGGGATACAAAGAAAAGCAGAAAACAGTCCCTATTCTCAAGGAACTCACAGTCTAATGCAGGAGACAGGCAAACAACTGTAGATAAACAAGGTATATACAGGATAAATTGGAGATAATCAACAGAGGAAGACACTAGTATTAAGGGAGATAGACAATTTTTGTAAAAGGTGAGATTTTAGCTGCAACTTGAAGAAGATCAGGGAGGCCAGGAGATGGAGATGAGAAAGGAGAATATTTCAGCTAGTGAAAATGCCCAGAGTCAGAAGATGGAGTATCCTGTTTGGGGTATAGCAAGGAAGACTGTGTTACTGGGCTGCTCAGTACATAGAAGATTAGAAAAGTAGGAGGGAGGCAGGTTATGAAGTGTTTTGAATGCCAAATAGGATATTACATCTGATCCCAGAGGTAAAAGGGAACCATTGGAGTTTAGTGAATAGGGAATTGACATGGTCAGTCCTGCTCATCAGGAAGATCAATTGATAGCTGAGTGGAGGACGGACTGGAGTGGGGAGAGACTTGAGGCAGGAAGACTAACCAGCAGGTTATGCAATAATCCAGACATGATGTGATGAGAGTTTGTGCCAGTGTGGTGGCAGTGACAGAGGAGAGAAGGGCACATTTGGAGAGATATCATGAAGTTGTCATCAGTAGGACTTGGCAACAGATTGGATGGGGGTGGATGATGAGCAAGTATTACTCCCATCATCCCTATCCCTAAAAAACCTTCACTAGACCTTATCTTTCTCTCAAGCTATTGTCTTAGATCTCTCCTTCCTTTCTTAGCCAAACTCCAAGGAAAAAACCATCTATATCTGCAAGCACCATTTCCTCTCCTCTCACTCATTCTTCAACCCTTTGTAGTCTTGCCTCTGAACTCATCACTTAATTGAAGCTGATCTCTCCAAAGTTACAAAACATCTCTTAATCGCCAAATCTGATGGTCTTTTTTAAAAATTTCTCATGCTTTTAGACCTACCTGTGGTATTTAATGCTTGACTATCCTCTCTTTCTGGAAAGTCTTTCCTCTCTGGGCTTTTATAACACTACTCTCTCTTGGTTCTTCTCCTATCTGCCTAACCATTCCTCAAGTTCCTTTGCTGGTTTATCATTCACATCATATTCCAGCAATGTAGGTGGTCCCCAGGGCTCTCTCCTTGATTCTACATCTCCTTCCCCTTACTCTCTCGGCAACCTCATCAGCTCCCATGGATTTAATTATCATCTCTATGTGTATAACTCAGACATCGATATAATCAGCCCCATAGGCTCTCTCCCCTGAGCTTCAATCCTTTGTCACTAATTGCCTATTGGATATTTCATAATGGATATCCTATAGACATATCAAACTCAACATGTCCAACACAGAATTCTTTATCTTTCCATCAAAACTGCCCTTCTTCTAAAACTTCCTATTTCTGCTAAACGCATCACTATTCTTCCAGTCTTAAGGTTTATAACATCAGCATTTTCTTTGACTTCACTTTTTTTCCTCCCACATATTCAGTAAGTTGCCAAATCTTGCCATTTCTACCCCCACGACATCATTTTCCACTTGAATGCACTCTTTTGGACTTCATCAGCGTTTTCCAGAATCTCATCATCCTGCAAGTTCACATCAGCCCTGAAACCCACACTTCCTTGTTATGTCTTACTCTGGGGCCCCTCCCTACTTCTGACTGGAAAGGATGGCAGGTGGATGGTGGTGAGCCCTGCCAGCAGCAGCCTTTTCATCATTTCCCACCCAGCTATGCTCTTCTGGACTTAACAATATCCCTGAGCCAGGGACCAACCCTTCCCTCCCCTTCCAGCTTCTTATTATGTGTTATTTTCCCCTATTAGATTGTGAGCTCCTTGAAGGCATGGACTGTCTTTTGCCTTTCTTTGTATCCCTAACACTTAGCAGAGTGCCTAGCTCATAGTAGACACTTAATAAGTGTTGATTGACTGACCAAACCACATCTCTTATGTCCAACACAGCTACGACCTTAATTCAGGCTCTTAGCACTCTTCACCTATCTCTTAATTGGTCTACCTGACTCATTTCTCCCCATTTCAATCCATTTTCAACACCACTGCCAAAACAATTTTCCTTAAGCACAGATTGGACCATGTCAATCACCTGCTCAGGTAACTCCAGTGGTTCCCTACTACTGATAAGATCAAATATAACCTCTCCTTTTTAGCCTATAAAGTCCTCCTGGCCCCAAACCACCTTTCTAGCCTTACTGGGCATTACTCCTCCTTTGGTACCATGCAATACACACAAACTGACTTTCTCTCTGTTCTGTACTGATGACATTCCATCTGCCATCTACCACCTACCATCTCTATGCCTTTGCATCTGCTTTTCCTTAGGCCCTCCCTCTTCATTTCTGCCTCATAGAATCTACTCTTTCTTCAAGATGAGCTCATGGAGTCTTTCCTGCTTCTTTCTCAACTGCTAATGTCCTTCCTCTCAAATTGCCTAATATTTAACCACTTCGTATTTATTTTCTTTATATTTATTCTATGTATGCTTTAAATATGTACTTGTCTCCTTCATTTAAGCAAGCTCCTTGTGAGCAGGGATTGCTCCATTTTTGTATATTTAGCACTCAATACGGTGTCTGACACCTAGAAGCTGTTTAATAAATACTTGATTGATTGATATGGTCATACTGGTTCTTTGTAATCATCAACGTCTTTTCTAATGTTCTCTAATCATCCTTCTGGAATTTTGATAGAAATTAAGATTAATGATCCAACCATTCTGGAGAGCAATTTGGGACTAAGCTCAAAGGGCTATAAAACCATTCATATTCTTTGATCCAGCAATACCACTGCTAGGTCTATATCCCAAAGACATCCAAAAAAAGGGGAAAAGGACCTATTTGTACAAAAATATTGATAGCAGCTCTTTATGTGGTGGCTAAGAATTGGAAATCAAAGGGATGCCTATCAACTGGTGAATGGCTAAACAAGCTATGATACATTATTGAAACAGAATGTTATTGTGCTGTAAGAAATAACAAGCAGGATGATTTCAGAAAAACCTGGAATTATTTACATGAACTGATGCATATTGAAGTGAACAGAACCAATAGAACTCTGTACACAGTGACAGCAATATTATTCGATGAAGAACTGTGAATGACTTAGCTATTCTCATCAATACAATGATCCAAGACAATTCCAAAGGACTAATGATGAAGCGTACTATCCACTCCAGAGAAAGAACTGATATTGATTGAATACAGATTTAAGCATGGTATTTTTCACTTTCTTTCTTTCATTTTTTTTTCATTTTATTTGAGTAGTCTTGTATAAAATGACTAATATGGAAATGTTTTACATAATTGCACATGTAAAACCCATATCTGATTACTTACTGTCTCAGGGAGAGGACAGGGGAGGGATAGAGGAAGGGATAGAATTTAGAAGTCAAAACTTCAAATAAAAATGTTAAAAAATTTGGAAGCAAAATAAAATTCATAATTGAAAAAAAAGAAATTTAAATTAAGTTTACTGACTTATAGTTTGTGGGCTCTACTGTCTTCTCTCTTTTGAAAACTTGGAAATCAAGAAGAAAAGCACAGCAGCCAACTTAGAGCAAAAGGAATTGGCTTATGACCCTACTACTTCTGAGAAGTCGCGTCAGTATCCCACTTCCCAGCCAATTCCATGCCCCTCTATCCATATGCTCCTACCTCCACTTCCCACTGGAACTGAAGGACCTCCTCCTAGTACCCTATGCTCTGATTGTCAAGCTTTTAGCTTATCTTGCCTTGATGGAGGCCCACCATGCCACTTTCCTGCCATCTCCATGCTATGTTGTAGTGGAGCTTGAATTAAGTTAGTAGCTGTGTTGGATGTGAGAGATGATGTCATTGGGTCAGTTCAATCAACACTTATTAAGTGTGTACTATGAGCCAGACACTGTGCTAAGTGTTAGGGATACAAAAAAAGGCAAAAGACCATCCCTGCCTTCAAATAACTCACAATCTAATAGGGGAAGATAACACATAATAAGAAGCTAAAAGGAGGGAAGGGTTGGTTCCTGATTTGGGGATATTAAAAGTCTAGAAGAGTACAGCTGGATGGGAAATGGCAAAAAAAAAACTATATGTTGTTTTTCATTATCAGAATGTAAGCTTCTTGTAGACAGAAGTCTTTCTTTTTTCCCCTCAAGTCTTTAGTGCTTATATTTGCATCTCCAGTACTTAGCAGTACCTTAGCATAGTGCCTAACACATAGTAAGCACTTGATAAATGCTTTTTCATTCATTCATTCACTATTGAATATCCAGCTAAAACTATATGAAAATACTTAGACTTTTCACAAGATATCATTAAGCCTCATTTTGGTTCCTCTCTCAGCTTAGAAGTGGTCAAAATTCCCCATCACTGCTCCACCCCCAAAACCCAAACACAGAAGCTATATGTTTCCCTAAGAGTGGATTGGTCAAGAGGAAGAGAATGTGAACAGCTATGTCCAATTTTCACCCAGTCTGAGAAGCAAACATGGGACTCAGATTGTCTAAACAAATTCCAAAGAGAATATATGAAAAGAACATGGGCAGGAGAGAATGGAAAGAAATCAGGAACTCCAAAAGAAAAGAATAAAAGATATAAAAATACTTATTGTGTTTGGAGCACATTGGATGCCGAGGTTTATTGCTATATTTTTTTTTGGCAAGGCAATTGGGGTTAAATGACTTGCCCAGAATCACACAGCTAGTAAGGGTTATATGTTTGAGGCCGAATTTGAACTCAGGTCCTCCTGACTCCGAAGGCCAGTGCTGTATTCACTGCTCCACCTAGTTGCCCCTACATAATTTGCCGAACAGAAATTCTTGAGGGGAGAGCAAATATCAAATGTAATGTTTTGAACGTATTGATTTATCCAAAACCATCAGGATTTCCTACAATTTTTTTGTTCTCCTAAAGTCCCTGGTGCTATTGTGAGTCACTTTCCCAGTTTCCAAGTACATCTTCACCACTGAGAAATAAATAACTATGGGATGTTCATTATAGGAAGGTAGAAGTAGCAGTGATAGTCCCAGAAAGAGAATAGGAAACAAAGTAGATGCCATGAATTGCAGAACAGCTAAACAAACTCTGGTACTCAAATGGAATGAAGTAATGTCTCCATGGAATATGAAACAATGAATATGAAGAATGCAGAGAAGTATAAGAAGCCTGGTATCAACTGATGCAGAGCAGGATTAGTAGAACCAGGAAAACAACATGCACAATGACTATAACAATTTAATCAGAAAGGGCAAAAAAATGAAACTGAATGACGTATTATTACAATGACTAAATTTGGCCCAGGAGAAGAGCTGAAAAAATTTCAACTATTTTTTCTAAAAGATACATTCACAGTCACCAAGAAAAGCCTTTCACATTAGCTCCCTTCAAAGACTTTACTTCTCAATCGAACTGGTCTATTTGCCTTTGGTCTATTTGTCCTCCCACATGACACTCAATCTCCACCTCTAAGAGTTTCACAAGCTGATCTCTAAATCTGCATGTTCTCCCTCTTCACCACCACTTCTTAGAATTCTGAAGTCCCTTCAGAGACTCAACTCAAGTGCTACATCCTACAAGAAACCTAACCTGATTCCCACAGTGGTTAGTGCTTACCTCCCCATCTCCTACTGAAATCCTTTTGTATGTCTTTTGCATATTTTTGCATTTACTTATTTATATACATGTGTTTCTGCAGTAGCCTTAGCTCCTTGAGGACAAAGACAGTTTCATTTTTTTCTTTACATATCCAGTACAGTGCCTGCTCTACAGTAAGCACTTAATAAATACTGGCTGAATTGAATTAAAGACACTGGCCTCCTAACACCAAAAGTAAACTCAGCTCCAGCCTTCCCTCAGTCCTCCCCTTATTCCCTTCCAAAGCCTCCTCTAGTGTAACAAATTGTTCTTTAATACTAGATCCCCTCCTCTCAAATTCCTTCCATTTACTAGTGCTCATTGAAAGGTTGCTTTCCTCCGAAGATACCACATCTCTTGGCACATTCCCCAAGGCTGGCTTCTTCTCTCACACCGCATGGCACACAGGACCAGAAGGCACTAACAATCTCTTTGCTCTCCATTACCATTTTGAGGCCCTTCACCTGACACCATTGCTCATCAGCCACTCCTTCTTTAAGTTTATTCCATCCTATCCAGGCTGCTATTGCAGTCATTTATGGACCTCCAGGTCAATCTCTCTTCTCCTCAATGGGTTCAATACCTGCTTCACAGTCTTCTTCTCCACCCTAACACTTGCTTCTTCAATAACCCTCTGTCTCTAGTCTACCTCAACCATAACTTAAATACCACCCACCACCTCCCCCTGCTCCCCCAACTCCTGCCACACTCAAATGAATTTGCCCTCCAGGTGGCAGATTTCCTGGTTATGACTGGTGGCATCTCAATGATTAAATAATTAATACTTTCATTTTAGGTTTTAACTATTTGCTCTATTTCTCCTAATCTCTACAAAAGCTATTAGATGGAGGAGATGGGGGAAGGGAATAAACCAGGAGATGTTATTGTATAATGTTGGAAAAACATCAAGACATACTCAGAAAGCAAAACAACCTCTGCTTCCAATGTCTGTCTTACAAAAATACCAAGTTGATATTTTGAACAGCTTCCCAGCAGTATCTCAGCTGATGCCTCCTAGTTTGTTTTTTTTTCTGCTTATATACTTCCCCAGCTCCACTTGAGAATTTGAGTATGTCCATTTCTCCAAGACTCAGTTCTCTCATCTTCAAAATGAAATTAATACCTCTGACTACCTCAGAGGGTTATAGAGAAAATAAATAGGAAATTATTCTATAGCCACAAAGTACTGCATATGAAATGAAATGTTTATTATATGGTTTTAAAAATGAAAATTCAATTAACATGTAGGTTAAGACTTTGTTTCTCTGCATTTATTTTCTTTTATATATCTATCACATGGAAGCTCTTGGTAAGTGGAGAATTATTGAAGCTCCTGTTAGATGTCCCAAACTCAAACCCTCAATGTCAGAAAGCAGAAGTAAAAGGAACTGTCCTTCCTACCCTACTGATACTCCCTACTTAAATGCCTATAGAGGATGATGCTAAAAGCACATTTATTAATTAGGATCTTATTTACATTTTTATTGACAACTCTAATCTTTTCTTTGCTGGAACTAAATTCTTCTCCTGCCTTCATTAAAGTCATTAGTGACTGTCAATAAAGAAAAGGGATGAAAATTTCAGAGGAATGTTCAAATGTTACATCTTCTCTAACCTAGCAGGGACTCTATGTCAGCCAATATTTTCACATGTAAATATTTAAGGCAGGCAGTCTCTCTTTAATCTTATCATATCAATCAATGAATTGCTGAGTATACACTAAGTACCTACCCTCGTAGAGATGGAAGGGGAGGAACTGAAGGGGTGGTAGAGAGACTCAGAATCTCAGAGATGAAAGAGACCTCAGAGGTCAAGCAGTCTAACATAAGCCCTAAGTAGAAGTTGTCTCTGCAATTCCAAGACAAATAAATCCAGTCTCTAGTAACAGGAAACTTAGTATCCTTCTAAGGCAGCCTATTACACTTATGAGTAGTTATAATTTCTAGGAAGTTTTTTTCTTATATCAAGCTGAAATCTGCCTTTCTGTAACTTGTACTGATCAGTGGCATGAAAGTTTATTGAGCACCTACTCTATACAGGGTACTAGTAGATGTTATGGGGGAAGGAGAAACACAATTGCCTAACAGGAGTGTGGAACCTGTGGCCTCGAGGACAATGTGGCCTTTTGACTGAGTCCAAGTTTTACAGAACAAATCCTTTCATTAAGGGGATTTGTTCTGTGAAGTTTGGACTCAGTCAAAGGGCCGCACTTGAGGACCTAGAGGGCCACATGTGGCCTTTGAGGCCGCAAGTTCCCCATCCCTGCATGAAGGTCACTAGAACGTATTACAGAAGAAGCAAAGAGAGGTAACACTTGACCCCTGTCTGTCGAGGAATTTACAACCTGTTTAGGGAGATAACAAGTGTAAAGATAACACAATATACAGAAACATATGACAAGAGCCAAATGAGTGGTGTAGACAGTAAATGCTATTGGAGTTGAAAGGAGGGGTCCCCTGCCTTGGCCTGGAATGCTCAAGGTAGGCTTCATGGTAGAGGAAACACTTGAAGTAGGCCTTAAAGAAAGGGGGAGGTACCGAAAGGGTATTCTGAGGGGATCTGCATACATGCACACTTACAATGATGATCTTTTTTGCATAAATGATCAAAGCAGCATAAAAATTTTGCCAAATTTGGTTGCCTGACGAGGCACAGTTATTCAATTGAAAAGGAGTTACCTGGCAAACATTATTCATGCTAGTCTTGTTTCCCCTCCCCCTTTTAAGATGAGGAAACTAGGAGGTTTGACGTGTGATCTTCATAACTGCCTACCTACCACTCCTCAGGTAACCTCAGTCAGCGACACAGGATCATAGCACCACTGTGTTGTAAGTGACCGAGCAGATCATCTAGTCCAATCCTTCTGCTCTTTGCAGGAAACTCCTTCATGGCATTCAGGGGCATGCTAAAACCAGCTCAAGTGGCCCTGAGAGCCCATTGTTAACTTATCAGTGTGAGCATTTATACCTCTAAAATAGGCCAACTACAAAATCAGGACTTGATTTACTGTTCTGCAGGTTGTCATCCTATGTAAGAAAAGTGATGGAGAAAATGACAATAATGAAGATTAGATTTAAAAGTGTGTTCTGTATACATTTATGAAAGGGAGAGTCAGTTTTTAAACATTAATCAGAACACTGCTAACAACATCCCTCATAAGTGATCATTCAAGCTCTGTTTGAACACTTCTGGTGACAGAGAACTCATTATTTTCTAAAGCAGTCCTTTTCTATTTTTGCAAAGCTACAGTTAAGTATAATAATAGCTAGCATTTATTTAGTTCCGACTATGGACCAGGTACTATGCTAAGAGCTTTACTAATATTTTTTCATTTGATCCTCACAACAACTCTGGAAGGCAGATGGTATTATGACCCCATTTTACAGCTGAGGAAACTAAGGCAGACAGAGTTTAAATGACTTGCCGAGGATCACACAGCTAGGAAATGTCTTAGGCTAGATTTGACCTCAGATCTTCCTGACTTCAGGCCAACTCCCTGTCCACTAAGCCACTTAAGTTCTTGCTTATGTTATGCCCAAATCTGCCTCTCTTCCTCTCTATCCACTCACTTTTGTTTCTGCTCTTTGGGGTCAAGAATAAGATTAATCCCTTGGCCACAAGGAAGTCCTTTAAATACTTGAAAATAGCTATCATGACCCTCATAAACTTTCCCTAAGCTAAATATCCCTAGTTATTTCAACCAATGTTCTTATGGCATGGTTGCACTGTCAGGGTGGTCTCTAGTACAATATATCTATTTTTAACAACAATGACAAAAATTTTCAAAATATCCCTAAAACATTCCATGAAAATTAGGAGAGTCTAGGCCAGGCTGGCTGAATCTGCAGGGGTCACCATGATCCAGGCACATGCTTGCCTCTTCCAAATCTATCCGATTGCCTTTTCTTCCTTTTCTAAGTCACATTACAGGAACAGAAGAGCAAACATTAATCCTTTGTTCCAAGGTATTTCAGATAAAAGAACAGCAATAATAGAGGAGAATGAATCCAAAAGCCCAGTCAGGAACTTCAAATTAAAAGGATGAGCTGTAGCTTGCTGGCCAAGTACAGCTATCCCCTAAACAGGCAAATCCACATGTGCAAAACTAAAAACAAAACAAAAGAAACCCCTACTTTTTTCAGTTCACAAGCGGTTGTGGACCTTATTCTACACAAAAGGCATATCCTTGTGTAAATAAAGTGTAAACTAAATCATCTTACATGCACGAAAGCAAATCATTATTTAAAGGAAGCCGGTAGTAAAGGTTTTTTGGTAAAGTAAATGAAACCTAATCTCACACAACCTAATCAGAGAATCCTAGAGCTGGACATGACATTAGACATCATCGAGGTCAACCATTAACTTGATGCCAGAAACCATTAATACAGAATCCCTTATAAGGAATCATCTAATCTCTATCTGAGCCTCTCCAGGGACAGGAAGTTCACTGCCAGATCACGTGGCAGCCTATTCTATTTAGGGGCAAGCTAGGAGGCTCAATGGCTAGAACCTGGGGTCAGGAAGACCTGAGTTCAAATATGACTTCAGACACCTACTAAATATGTGAACATCACAAATCACTTAACTTCTGTCTGCCTCAGTTTCTTCATCTCTAAAATGGGGATAATAATAGCACTTACCTCCCAAGGTTGTTGTAAGAACCACATGAGATAATAATTGTAATGTGCTTAGCACAGTGCCTGGCCCATAGTAAGCTCTATGCAAATGTTAATTATTATTATTAGAAAATTTAATTTTTAGATAGTTCTTTCACATGTTAAGCCAGAATCTCCTTCCTTATAATGTTTATTCAGTAGTCTTCCTCTGGAGCCACAGATAATAAGCCTAATCCTTTTCCCAACCATATAGCCCTCTTTAAATATGGTGCCTTCTCCAGAGCATACCTCTTCAGGTCCTTCAATTGCTTCCTCCATGATATGACTTTAAGACATAGGATCATAGATTTAGAGCTGGAAGTGACTTTAGAAGACATCTAGTTTAATTCCCTTCATTTCTTTTTCTTTTTAAAAAAATTTTAAAAACATTTTTATTTAAAGTTTTAAGTTCCAAATTCTATCCCTCCATGTCTCCCTCCCTGAGATGGTACGCAATCAGATATAGGTCATACATGTACAATTATGTAAAACATTTCCATATTAGTCATTTTGTACAAGAATACTTGAATATAAAAAGAATGAAAGAAAGAAAGTGAAAATAGCATGCTTCAGTCTGTATTCAAACAATATCAGTTTTTTCTCTGGAGGCAGACAATGGTTCATCATTAGTCTTTGGATCATTGTCTTTCTGAGAATAGTTAAGTCATTGAAGATGAGGAAACTGGGGCTCAGAGGGGTTAAGACCTGCCCAAAGTTACACAAGTAGTAATAGGCAGAATTTGAACCCACGTCCTCTGGCTTTAAAGCCAATGTTCTTTCCACTATACCATTCTGCTGCTGCTTCTGGGTAAGCTCTATCTTGTCAAAAGAGCACTCCCTCTTAAAATGAGGTACCTAGAAGGGAATACAATATAGCCCAAAAAAGGAAAAGCACAGGGAAACATTATTTCTTGAGATCTGAACAACTGAGCAAGCAAACATTTATTAAGCGTCTACTATACTCAATGCACAACAGACTATTAACATAATGAAAGATTAAATTAGCTGGGGCCACGTCCCTCTGCTGGCTCACAGTGAGCACGGGGCCAATGAGATCTCTAGGTATCTTCAAATTAACTGCTGTTGCTCTCTGTTATCTCCTGTCCTGTACCTCTTTAGCTGTTTTTTGGACCCTAACTATCATTTTGTTAAACCATTCCAGCCTGTTGAGCTCTTTCTGGGTCCTGATTCTGCTACCCAATGTATTAGCAAGCCTCTTCTAACTTTGAATCCCTTGAAAACTTGATAAAGATGTCTTTACTCAAATTCTTAGTAAGTATGTTGAACTGCAGGCAGCCCGCACTGGACTAGAAGCTGTCTTCCCAGGTGATACAGCTCTAGTATCACTCTTCATGTACTGTGTTGTTGAGCTATTAACAGCGTTTACCTATTTACAAATCCACAAGTTCATAACTTGATGGTAGTAAAGCATTCCTATAGATCTATCACTTTATTGATATGTACAACCTTATATTTTAGTAAGTCATGAAATTGTACGTTTTCCTACAGTTGCATTACAATAAAACAGTTTGGTAAAATGAATTCTAAAAGCTCATTCAATCAATAAACAAACACTGCAGGTGTGTGGGGACTAGGTATTTTGGGGCCACTAAGAATCAAAAGAAATAGTTCTGACCCTCAGGGAGCTAACATTTCCCCTCTCTCTCCACAGGTGTTCAATACCTTTGGGCAGTCTCTGTAATCAGCATTTTTTTTCCCACTCCAGCAAAGGTGATATCACCACGTGTTAACCGCTGACTTCAAGTGCAAACTATACATTTTCAAAATGTGGACCATTATTTTAATCAGCATAATTACTAATACTTTATGTGCCAAGACAAAGGTGAAATTCAACAGATAGGATTTGCCTGTGGTGGGATCAATTATCATAACTTACTGTGAGTGCAGTGCACTTCCTTCATTACCAGAAGCAACAGATCTTTGCACTAAAGATTCTCACCTAAATCCTACTGTTATACATCATCTGCAAAACATGTCACTAATGTAAGCATCTTAAAAACACTTACATGTACACAAGTAAATAGCCGAAAATAAACCAAACAGAAGCTGGAGAACCCTCTGCTCTTGGGGAGGAGAACAAAAGCTAACTCTGCAAAACACATTGGCGTCTTTGACACCATTTCTGATCCCAAACATTCTAATCTCAAACTTCACCAGGGAGAATGGGAGGATAGAATAGGGCTATAGTCAGACAATTCTCCTATAATCGCTAGCTGGAAGGGTTCAGATCTCCTGCTGAGCCTAAAGGAGGCATTTCAGAATCCATATGGACAGCATAAAAAGAATCCATCCATTCTTGTTGGATGGACAGAGCATTTGGAAATTAAACAAAGGGTTCAGGCACTCCAAAACACAATCCATGAAGGATTTAAAAGAAGATATTATTGTAATGTTTTTTTTTAATCCTTTTGTATTTGTGTGCTAGAGTTTATATGGCTCCTTTAGCTCTGCTGTATTGATAGGCATATATTTTCACACTACATAAACAAAGGGAGAAATTCAGGAAAAACCACTTAGCAATTATTGTAGTCTTCTTATTGGGTTTATTTGAATTGCTAAAATGAATCCAATTATAATGTGGAAAATGTGTGTGTTCCTCTATGTGTATGTATGTCTCTGTGTGTGTGTGCTTACATGCATGTACTTGATTACCTCTCCACTTAAAAAAAGAAAACCAGGTGGATCGAACTTTCTTTTTTTCCGGGGACCAATGGCTAGCAATGCCATAAGGTTTGCATCCCTCTCTCTCATCAGTGCAAGTTTTTGTTGCTGCATTTGTGGAAAAGAGAGGTTTTTCACATCTAGATTTCTTTTTTCAAACTACCTTCTGTCTCACGCGGAGAGTCAACAATTGGTACGGATGAATTTAATTCCTAAAAAATCACTTTTGTCCCATACTTCAGACTTCAGAAGATCATGGCCCCAAAGGATTTTAATAATCCAACATGCACTTATTAAACACCAACTATGCACAAGGAACCACACTAGATATTAAGATACAAAGACAAAAAAAAGTCTCTGTCCTCTACTAGGGAGGGGATCAACATTATAATACATATGCAGATACAGAGATAATGATTTCAAATAAAGATTCTAGTTTCTCAAACTCAATTCCAATCCACAACTCCCCCTTGCCCTTCTTTAAAGTAATTTTTGCATACCACCAAAAACTGTGTCTTATCTTCTCTGCTTCTGTTGCTGTCACTACCACTACCACCTCTTCAAATGTTTTAGAATTACTAAAAAAAATTACATTTCCATCCAGGGATACCCAACTGGATGTGTACCTTATGTTCCCATTTAATACCATGTAGTAGGTTTGGTAGCTTTTTGGGGTCCTGGAATAGGAGGTTTCTTTGTGCTGGTATGGTATAAGGGAAAGAGTACCTGCTTAGGAGTAGTAAGACCCAGGTTCCAATGCTAGCTCCCTCATTGACTACCTGTTCTGTAAATAATGGTTTGTTTGAAAGTCTTCCTTTGCTCTTAAAGTCTAAAACTGCCCAAGCAATATCCTATAGCAAAGATTCCTTAGAAGCAGCTAGATGGCACAGTGGATAGAGCACTGGGCCTAGAGTCAGGAAGACATCTTCATGACTTCAAATCTGGCCTCAGACACTTACTAGTTGTGTGACCCTGGACAAATCACTTAACCCTGTTTATCTCAATTTCCTTATCTATAAAATGAGCTAGAGAAGGAAATGGCAAACTGCTCCAGTATCTTTGCCAAGAAAATCCCAAATGAAGACACGAAGAGTTGTACACAACTGAAATGACTGCACAACAACAACAACAAAGATTCCTTATGAGTTGGAGTTGGATTGGCTGGCTGCTGAAGGCCCTTCCAACTAAAAAATAATGAGATTTTGTGAATTTTTTCCTTACAGAAAGTCTAAATTTGCCTCTCTGCAACTTGAGCCCATTTCTCCTACTTCTTTTGAACAAGTCTAATTGATCTGCATTTTCATTCAAATACTTGAAGACACATATATGTTCCTCTTTTTTCTTCTCTTGTCCAGGCTAAACTTCCTCAGTTCCTTTAATTGATCCTCATATAGCATGATCTCAAAGCTTTTCACCATCTTGGTTGCCCTCTACTGGACACTCTCTAGCTTATCAATGTGTTTGCTAAAATGTGACACCCAGAACTGAGCTCCATACTCTACACATACTCTACCAAGGCAGAGAGAGATTGCCTACCTAGTATTGGACATTATGCCCTTTTTTAATGTTGCCTAAGTAGCATTAGTTTTATTAGCTGCCATATTATATTATTAATGCATATTGAGCTTGCTGTCCACTAAGATCTTCAGATCTTTTTCAGATGGATCACTATTTCACCATATACCCCTCATCTTGGACTTACTGATTTTTAAACCAACTATGACTTTACATTTTTCGCTGTTAAATTCGATCTACTTATATTTCATTCTGGTCTGTCAAGACTTTTTTGTCTCCTGACAATTGTGTTAGCTTTACATCATTTGCTAATATGACAATCATGCAATTTATACCATTATTGAAGTCATTGATAAAAATAGTAATCACAAGAAAGTCAATATTGATCCCTGAGGCCCTCTCATGAAGACCTCCTTCCAAGTTGGCATTGAACCATTAATGACTACTCTTTGGATCTATCCATTCAACTAATTCTAAGTCCAATTAACTGTACTACTATTTAGCCCATATTGCTCCACCTTTTCCATAAGAATAGCATGAAAGACTGTCAAATGCTTTGCTAAAATCTAGGTAAACTATACTTACAGCATTTTTGTGATCTATACAATCCAGCAATCTTGTCAAAGAGTCTGATGATGTTATGCTCAACACGCTGGCTCTTTGTGATTGCACTTCCTTTTTGAGATGTTCAATAACATATTTGATGACTAAAGTACTTGACGGGCTCCTTCGTTCTTTTTGCTATGGCAATTGACAGCAATATTTAGCTAGACCCATACTCCTAACCAAAGAATGAGACTTCCGTTGCAATCCTTGTGCTTTGTACATGATAGATGCTTGATAAATGTTTGTTGAACTGAATTGGATTAAATCCTGAAGTCTAATGATTCATTCGCATGCTCTTAATTTCAATCTGGTTAAGCTATGCCTCTGCTTCCCATTTAAAATTACTCAGATTAATGATTAGACCAAGCATTGCTGTCAACAGGTTCATCAATTCATATATTTCCCCATAACAAGATGGATGAAAAAATGGATACTTATAGGAAGAAAGCAAGGTCTACATGTTATCCCTTCACCAGGCTTTATGTCATCTTCCACCCTGCCGATGCTGTGATATGACCATACTCTCCTGGTTGTTGTGAGTTTACTATATCGAGCTAGCCCCAGATCTTTATCTATCATACTATTATATCCCATTTGAATTTCTCTCTCCCATATGTACCCCTTCTCCCTTTCCACCTCTTACTCTAGAAATAGTAATTAAATCAGCACAACCATTGCTTCTAAAATGTGTACGTTAAGCAATTATCCCATGGCTCTACTCACCATCTCTGTGAACTCCCAATATGTCCTTCCTTAGACACTACTCCCCTATCTGTATTGCCTCCTCCATTATAATGTAAGCTTTTTACAGGGACTGCCTTTCTTTGGTATTTGTATTCCCAATGCTTAGCATACTGTCTGGTCCATAATAAGCACTTAATAAATACTTCTTCATTCACTCATATATTGGTTGAACTGCTGAATAAAATTATTATAATTGGTGTTGATGTCATTTTGTTGTCCATTACTCATTTTTCATTATCAGTTACTAATTTCAATAGTTCAGCATTTAATTGTTTCGATTGTATGCCACATCTTTTTCTTATTATTCTTTCTCCTAATTTTTTTCACAACTTTACTTCTAATAACACCTTCTGTGTACTTCCTAGGAATCACAGCTAGCGTTCATTCTCTTTCTTTTTTTTTTTTTTTGAAAGTCAGAATATTCTGTCTTCTCTGAACCTGCAATATTACTCCAGCTCTCAACCATCTGTCAAAGATTCCTGAACATGGCTTAGTGATCACATCTTCTGTTTTTTTTCCAGTCCCCCAGTTCATCAGGACCAGGTGGCTTGTAATCATGAGAAACAACTAGTGCACTTTCTTAGTCTTTTTCATCTGAATATCAATTTCCTAATAGTGATTTTTATTGTACTCTTTTGAGATGTGACTATTTGCTTGCAAAGCTAGAGCTGGTATCACACTGACCAGCTTCCCTAATGAAGAGGGAGGGTCCTAGTTTTATTTCTCAAAACTATTGTCTCTGACCGAAGTAATAGTGAGAAAGAGAAGTCATTCTCAGAACCAAAATATTCTTTGGACTACATCCAGGTAATCTTCAGGAACCCTATGAAGGTGACAATCAAAAAGAGGCACAGAATTGTGGGTCTTCAAGGGACTTTAAAAGGGCACTTAGTCAAACCCCCTATGCAATGTGTGAATCACTTCTATAAGATTTCTTTTAATCATTTATTTCTAACTTGAATATATTCAACAAGGGGGACCTCATCACGTTATGAAATGGCATATTCCATTGTTGGACAACTTTGATTTTTACAAAGTTCTTTAAATTCTACACACTTCCTAGACAGAAGGAAACACTTTGTCACTGCACAGAAATGAAATTGTAAAACAATAAATCCCCCCAAACCTGTTCTAGTCAGCCAGGGACTAAAGATGGCAATTTATAAAATGGAGACAGGATTTAGTAAATAACATGTGTATTTAGTAGCAAAGGCAGCTAAGTTTCTGAATGTTTCCTTTTATACTGCCTCTCCTCCTTTCCGTGTATTGATGTATGCTGATTTGGGGGAGATTCGTTAGATATAATCTTTTGCTCAAAAATCAGATTGTTTCCATGAATGGCATCACTCTCTTCTACATGAAGCACAGCAACCTCTCCTCAAATAAAAGGTTACAATGGCTGAAAGATACATTTCAAAAATATCTCAGTACCTGACTTACCTATATTAAAATCAACATTTCTGAACATGATTTGTAGACTTAAGTCACAAACAAAATTAGAAGTCTAAAATCTTATCAACAGACAAGATATCCCACTACCTTTAAGAATTCATTGTCCTAGAAATTCCCTAAACTTCAAAAGTAAAATTTTAGCAGTTGAGTTAAACAAGATTCATTGAATTGTTTTAACTTTTTTTTTTATACGAAGAATGAGACTTTGGATGCAATCCTTGCGCCTTGTACATGATAGGTGCTTGATAAATGTTTGTTGAACTGAATTGAATGGAATCCTAAAAACTATTGATTCTTTTGAATGTTCTTAACTGCAATCTGGCTAAGCCATGCCTCTGCTTTCCATTTAAAATTATTCAGATTAATGTTTAGGCCAAAGATTGTTGTCAACAGGTTCATCAATTCACATATTTCCCAATAACAAGACAGATTAAAAAATGATTGCTTATAGGAGGTATGCATGCCTTCCCTTCACCAGTTCATGTTCGGTTTTTACCTCAAATATCTTTGGCTCTCTTCCAGATTAAATGCCAGTTAGACAGACCTGCCCGCTTAGCCTTTCAAGGCAGATAGCAGCAGTGGTGAGCTCTAATCATTTACAAAGGTCATGATCGGAAGCTAGCCCGTAAGCAGTCATTTAAAATTCGATTGATCCCTATTTGTAGTCAGGGAAAGAAAATGGACATTTCAGCTGTATTGTAATTATGAGGCTTCGAGGCAACTGTAAATAGATGTGCAAATCTAGATACTGGCAAATACCTGGGAGAAGAAATTATTACTCTGGTATAACACAGAGCCAGGAAAGGTTGAAGATAAAATTGCGTATAAAAAAAGATCAATCATCTTTTGGCTAATTTTCTATGCTCACCAACCCATAAGGGTTATCACAATTATCAGAAGTCTGCTGAATACATTAAAGTTAGGGCCAACTTGCTTAAAGTGATCTGTTAAAAAGCCCAAAGCAGAGGGCCTCACCATGGTGGAAATTCTCAGACCAAAGGGCTACTAAAATGTCACAGGAGCAATGGGTCAGGAACACTGGAGAATATAAAAGGGGCAAATATTATGGTCTATTCATAATCACCACTCCCTGGCTCAGTGACTCAGACCATCAGTGCAGAGCAGTTCGGTGAAGCAGGCATTAATAGAAGGTCTATGTGCCGCAGTCATCCATGAGAAACACTGCTCGAGCAGTACTTTTTCCTCTGTGGAGAGGCACAAGAGTCCACTAGCAGGCCTTTTCAACACAAACTAGCTTTCCACTGGTAGCACCTACACAGAAGATAAGTGAATTAATAATATGAGGGATGCTGATTGATGTTTTTCTCTGACCAAATAAATAAACCTGAGCTTTAATTTTCTCCTCTCTAAAATGAGGGGGTTGACTGAAATGCTTTCCAAAGACACTTCTAGTTCTGATATTCTCTAACTATGGTTCTATTCCCTTTATCCCCATCCATGACTTCCCCACCCCCAATCCATAGTCTCTCTCTTGAGCCCCACAGGAAATGCCAGAGCATTACCAAATACATACATACATACATACATACATATACACACATATAGGATACCCTCTTTGTGTGTGTGCTTGTAAGAAATGGACTACAACAACTTAAGCCCAGGAATGTATGAAGTTCCTCAGTCATGAAGGAAGCATTATCACAAAGCCAGTGGATTTAGAACCTTAGCCACTTCACAAACTCTGTCAATGGCACTTACTGACTTAGCAGAGCCTCTATTCTATAGATTCACAAACTGTTACAGTTAGAAGGGACCTTAAAAGTCATCTAGTAAAAACTTCTCATTTTCACAGGTGAGGAAACAGAGGCTCCAATAAAGGGAAAGATCACACTTAGCAAGAACTTGAACTCAGGTTGCCAAGTTGAGTATTTGTCCAGCATGCTCCAATTTGAGTACATTTTGTGATTTTGTTTGGTCTTTTGGGAATTTCAACCTTGAAGCCTCCAAGCCTGGCTAGAACTATGTGTACATTAGCTTGAATTATAGCTTTGATAATACGCATTCATCAATAGCAATGACCAGCAACCATGATTTTATTTCCTTGTTTGTTCTGAAGAGGAAGTGAGTTCTAATTAACTGACCAATGATCAATGAATGTGACATGGAATGAGCTGAGGACATTTACTGAAAAAGCTATCCTGTGACACTGGAACATAAACACATACAAGATGTTTGAATGAATAAAGACGACCATGACCGTTGCATCTCCTGATGAATCAGATAGACCTCTGGGACTCAATATTCATGCCTGCATCCATTCATTCAACATGTTACATGAAAGGCACTGCCATCAGTGCTGTGGGAGGACAAAGAAGGTTAAGGCTTGGCCCCTACATTCAAGGAGAGATAAGATGCATACAAATAATTTCAAGAGAATCCAAATATGATAAATATTAAAGAGGTACAAACAGAGCAATATAGGAATTCAAAGGATGGAAGGCTCACTTCCAACTTGGGTGATCAAGGAAAACTTCCCTGAATAAGGTACATGTTGGGCTAGACTTTGCAGAATTCAAATTGGTCATCCAGTTAAGAAGCATTTATAAAGCACTTACTATATGCTGGACTATAAAGCATATATATATGTATATGTATGTATGTATGTGTATACATATATTATATATGTGTATATATAGTACTGGAGCTATTGAGAAAGATAAAAGTAGTGCCTGCCCTCAAGTAGCTCCCATTCTAATGGGGGAGACAAACATGAAATTAAAAAGATATGTACAATATTTGTACAGATTAGATGGCAAGTCACCTGAGAGAAAAGCATTAGTAGCTTGGGAGTCAGGCCTCCTGACTTGACCAAGAAAAGCCTCCTGCAGAAGGTGATATTGGAGCTGTATCTTGAAGGAATCCAGGGAAATGAGGGGGCATCTAATTTGAAGCATGGGGGACAGACAGTGCAAAGGCAACTAGCTGAAGACACTGTTCTGATGTAAGGACATGTTCATGAGAGTGGTCATAACATGAGCAAAGGGGTGGGTAGTAAAAGATGGCGTTAAGGAAAGACAAATAGGAAGAATTCAAAGAAACTCGGAATGGTTTATACGAAATGATTCAGAGTGAAGAAAGCAGGGTTAAAATAAGGCTACACACAACATTTACAACAGGGTAAAGTAAGACAATACTAAAAGTCAAGAAAACTCAGGTCAAATCAATAGACAATGTTGATTTTTGTTGTTCAATTGTTTCAGTCATATCTGACTCTTTGTGACCCCATTTGGAGTTTTCTTTGTAAAGATACTGGAGTGATTTGCCATTTTCTTCTCTAGTTTATTTTACAGATAAGGAAACTGAGGCAAACAGGCTTAAGTGACTTGCTCAGGGTCACACAGCTCTGAGGCTGGATTTGAACTCAGGAAGATGAGTCTTCCTGACTTCAGGCCAGGCCCTCTATCCACTGTACCACCTAGCTTCCCAGACAATGTTGATAGCAAATGATTAAAGTCAAAATCTCCCTCCCTCCTCCTCTTTAACAAATGGCCAATAACAAAAGTGCAAAGTGTTGCCAGGAACAAATGGCAGTTTTGCTTAATTTTTTTTTTTTTTTTAGGGAATACACTTGGGGGGAGGGGGAGTTGGTAGGATATATCTCTTGTGATGAAACAAAAATTATCAATAAAATCAAATCAAATTAAAAGGCAATGAATTAGTAATGTCCATGTTGTTAAAGGATGCTTAAGCTTTTGGAGCTTAAGAACAGGAGTACAATTGCAAATGCAGAAATAGAGCATTAAGAACTGCTATTTACTCCACGAACCTTTCCCTACTCACCATGGTCAAAAGTGATCTCCCCCTCCTCTGAACACCAAAACATCTCAAAACATTCCTCTGAAAAGGCTCAGAAACTGTCCATGTTCCACCACTGAGTAAATGTCAGATATGAGATTTGAACCAAATCTGGCATTCTTTCCACTACATGAAATACATTATATACTTCTTTTTATTGTAATCATATTTGTACCTCTCATGTCCTCCACTAGACTATAAACTCCTTGAGGATATTAAGAATATCCTATGAATCTTTCAATTTCCCCTAGCATCCAGTATAGTGGTTTATATTAATGAAAATCTTAATAAATGCTTATTGAATATAAGAAGGAAAGAATAAAGGGGAAGGAAAGAGGGAGGGAGGGAGGAAGGAAGGAAGGAAGGAAGGAAGGAAGGAAGGAAGGAAGGAAGGAAGGAAGGAAGGAAGGAAGGAAGGAAGAAAAGAAGGAAGGAATGGAAAAAAGATTTCAAAAGGAGTATTCCAAGAAAATGAATAAACAGATTTAGAATTTAGTTGATGTGAAAGGGTGAATAATGAAAGATAAGACTAGAAAGGTATATTAAAGTTAGATCATGGAGAGAACTCTGAACTCCAAGATGAGAAGTCTGTATTTCATCCTGTGCGCAACGGAGAGCCTTTGAAGATTTTTAGTTTCTTGACTTAATCATATCTGGGTTGTAGAAAGATTACTTTAGCTTGAGTGGTATATAGATTAGATTGAAGTGGAGTGGGGAGGGGAGCGGAGAGACTAGAGGCAGAGAGACCAGGTAGGAGTCTATCATGAAAGGCTAGGTAAGATGTTTTTTTCAGGTCATATTTAATAAGGGCCTGAACTAGGGTAATAGCAGTAGGAACTGGAATTAGGAGGCAGATACTGAATGAAATTCACTCAAACTGAACTCATCATTTTACCTCTTACACCTTCTACTCTTTCAAACTTTTCTATTTCTGTTGCAATATCTACCCACTAATTTAGGCCTGAACACAGCAGTCATCTTTGGCTTCTCCCTTTTCCTGAGGGCCACCCCAACTCCCCAGTCCAATCACTTATCAAGTTCTGTCAACTCTAATTTAACAATACTTCTCCCATCTGCCCTCCTTCTCCTCTCCACTTATACAGCCACCACCTCAATCAGGCTCACTTCACCACTTACCTCAAACATTGTAATAAATTCCCAACTCATCTTATTCTTCTCAATTTCTCTCCTCTTCAATCTATTCTTGTACAATTACCCAAATAAGTATGGTTCTGACCATGTTACTTCTCTGCTTAAAAAACAAAAAGATCACTGTCCTCTACTAAGTGCTCAGGATACAAAGAAAGGCAAAAAGACAGTTCCTGCTCTCAAGGATCTCACAGTCTTATCAGGGAGACATGCGAACAACTATGAACAGGATAAAATGGAGATAGTCTCAGAGGGAAACCACTAGCATTAAAGGGAACCAGAAGATTTTTTATTGAAGGTGGGAATTTAGCTGAGGCCTGAAGGAAATCATAGAAACCAGGAGGCAGAGAAGGAAGAACATTCCAGGCATAGGAGACAGCCAGTGAAAAGGCACCAAGTCTGGAGACTGGAGTGCCTTGGGTAAGGAACAGAAAGGATGACAATATCACTGGGTTGCACAGTACATGGAAGGGTTGAAGGTATAAGACTGGAAAGGTAGGAAAGGGCTAGGTGATGAAGGGCTTTCAACAGAGGATTTTATATTTTATCCTAAAGGTAATAGGGAGCCATTGGAGTTTACTGAATGGGGGTGTAATATGATCAGATCACATAATTACTTGTTTCTGAGCTAGAAGGGATTCACACCCAGATCCCCTGGCTCCAGATATAGCAATCCTTCCATTGCAAAACACTATCTCACAACTTCATTTGTAAGATGGGTAGTATAAATAGTGTCAAGTCCATTTTAGGAATGAGGAAATTAAGGCTCAGAAAAGCTGAGTAACTTTCTAGTCACGATGTCACTCAGCTAGTAAATGTTGGATGTGGGATTTGAACCAATTCCAGTACTCTTTCCATTAGATCACACTGCCTCACAAAGATATAAGACCTGTCCCCTAAACTCAGGGGAACTGACAATCTAGTGGAGGAGATAAGACATGTACAGCTGCCTAGAATTTATAATATTTAATTTTCAAATGGATTTTTTTACTTACTCGATTAAACAAAATGCCTACAAAGTCTTTCATAAGGCTAATGAAAAGTGCAGCCTTGGCACATATAAAAATAGCTTCTATAAAAACAGCTAAAATTTAAAATGAGAAATTATTGAATCAAGAACATGCCCAGTTCATTTTAAAGCAAAGCCTATCTTAAGTTATCCAATTTCATGACCCAAATTGATCCATAGGGGGGAAAACATTCTTCATCACTCAGGCACCCCACTACCTTCCGCATTTGTTTTTGTAGAACTGAATCATGTTCCTACAAACCCTCAACTAGGAGATTATCATCAAACTCAAAAAAAGAAGAGATGACTTTCAAAACCTTTTTTAACCAATTTCCAGCTAATGAAGAGTTATGGTCATCACAAATATCTTGTGTCCCTTAAATCTATAGGGATTAGTGGCAGTAGCAGGGCAAGAAGATAACGCTGAAGTTATGAACCTGAAAGACTGGATGATGATGCCTTTGACAGAAACAGTAAAATATGGGAGAGGAAAGGCTTTGGGGGAAAAGGTGGGTTCCATTTTAGACATGTTGAGTTTGAAATGTTTCGGGGACATCCAGTCTGAAATGTCCAATAGCCAAGTGGTCAGGGAGGACTAAAGTTCAGGGGAGAGGCTGGAACTGGTTGCGCGCGTGCATGCGCGCGCACACACACACACACACACACACACACGTCATCTGCATAGAGTTAAACCAGTGGCAGCTAGGAAGGTTATCAAGAGGAGAACAGAGTGGGAGAGGAGAAGAAACAGAACCTTTGGGAATACCCACAGCTAGAGGACATGATACGGATAATGAGTCAGGAAAGGAGACAGAGAAGGAGCACACATACAGGTAGGGGGCCAACCAGGAAAGAGTACCGTCAGGAGAGCTGGGAGGAGAGAGTCACTAGTACAAGACGGTAGTCAACAGTGTCAAATGCAGCAGATACATTGAGAAGGATGATGAATGGCCATTACATTTGGCAATCAAGAATTCACTGTTAACTTTGAAGAAAGCAGTTTCATTGAATGATGAGGTTGGGAACCAGATTTCAAAGGGTTGAAGAGTAAATGAGAGGAGAGGAAATATCAAGTGGATACAACTTTTCAAGCAGGTTGAAATCTATTTCAGCTCACCTCAATATTCTGGTAGACATTTGCTACACACTTAGGGCAGCTGGGTGGCATAGTGAATAGAGCACTGGGCTTGGAATCAGGAAGATGTCCTCATGAGTTCAAATCTAGCCTCAGATACTTACTAGCTGGGTGGCCCTGGGCAAGTCACTTAACTCTGTTTACCTCAGTTCCTCATCTGTAAAATGAGCTGGTGAAGGAATGGCAAACTGCTCTAGTATCTTTGCCAAGAAAACTCCAAATGAGATCACAAAGAGTCAGACATGACTGAAACAACTACTTAACAACAACATAGGGTCAGTGTACTATTCCAGGTAGTCTCTAGCTAAAACACTATAATGGGCAGGTAATTTTGTCAAATAGAATACTCATAAATAATCCATTAGAAAATTTAATACTAATAGTGTCTCCAAAAAGGAGAGAATTTGTTCCCTCAGTTTTTTCCAACCTGAACAAATGAAGTCCTTGTTTTTAAAATAAATACCTAAAAAAACCTTATCCAGAAAGTATCCTGGCACAGTAGATTGATCTATGAAAAGTACATACCTTTCAAAGCATACATTTTCTGTTACCCAATCAAAACAGACAATTAATTAATGAAGCCCTCTTAAACAAGTAGGATATGGCCAAGATGGCAGAGGGAAAGCAGTGACTGTCTTGAGCTCTCTCCCAAAGCCCTCCAAATACCTAAAAAAATGGCTCTAAACAAATTCTAAAGCAGCAGAACCCACAAAAAGGCAGAGTGAAACAAATTTCCAGCCAAAGGCAGCCTGGATGGTTGATCAGAAAGGTGTATTGTGGGGCAGCTAGGTGGTGCAGTGGATAGAGCGCTGGCCCTGAAGTCAGGAGTGCCTGAGTTCAAATCCAGCCTCAGACCAAACACTTGACACTTACTAGCTGTGTGACCCTGGGCAAGTCACTTAACCCCAATTGCTTAAAAAAAAAAAAAAAGAAAGGTATATCGGGCCGGGCAGGGAGAGAAGCGCAATTCAGCGTGGGTGTGCAGGCCGCAGCGACCCTGGAGCAGGCCTCAGAGGACTGAATCGCAGGCAGCTGTGGCTGTTTCCAGACTTCTCAACCCACGAACACCAAAGACAACTTAGAAGGTCAGTGGGAAAAGTCTGTGACTGCAGTGAGAGAGGAGCTAGGTCTCAGCCACAAGTCTCGAGCATGGCCCGGGGCCACGGCTTTTTCCTGAGCTTCTGGCCCACAGACTGAGGGGGAATCCAGTGGCTGATCAGAGGGGGATTGCAGGGATCTCTTTGCCAGTGCTGAGGCAGGAATCTCTTGCTTTACCGGTACTTGGATCTGGGTCACAGCTCTGAGGGGCGGTCCTGGGGCAAGGAGGAGCGCTGGTGTGGTGGAGCTTGTTGCGTTGGTGGAAAGGAAACACCTCGACCCTTATTATACCACCTTGGAAGAACTGAAAATTTACAGGTCCCTAGAAGTACCTCTGAAAACAGCTGTACAAACCCCTGAAGTTTGGGACAGTACACTCTTCACACTGGAAGCAGATTCTTACCTTAACAAAGAGTTTAAAACTCAAGTAATTGGCCAGGATCATGAGTAAGCAGCACAAAAAGAGTCAGACTATATCATCTTACTTTGGTGACAAAGAAGATCAAAACATACAACCAGAAGAAGACAACAAAGCCAAAGCTCCTACATCCAAAGGCTCCAAGAAAAATATGAATCAGTCCCAGGCCTTGGAAGAGCTCAAAAGGGATTATGAGAAACAAGTAAGAGAAGGAGAGGAAAAACTGAGAATGATGCAAGAAAATCATGAAAAACAAGTCAACAGCTTGCTAAAGGAGACCCCAAAAAATACTGAAGAAAATAACACCTTAAAAAATAGACTAACCCAAATGGCAAAAGAGGTCCAAAAAGCCAGTGAGGAGAAGAATGCCCTAAAAAGCAAAATTGGACAAATGGAAAAGGAAGTCCAAAAGATTACTGAAGAAAATACTTCCTTAAAAATTAGAATAGAGCAATTGGAAGCTAGTGACTTCATGAGAAATCAAGACACTGTAAAACAAATCCAAAAGCATGAAAAATTAGAAAACAATGTGAAATATCTCATTGGAAAAACAACTGACCTGGAAAATAGATCCAGGAGAGAGAATTTAAAAATTATTGGACCATCTGAAAGCCATGATCAGAAAAAGAGCCTAGACATCATCTTTCAAGAAATTATCAAGGAAAACTGTCCTGATATTTTAGAACCAAAGGGCAAAATAGAAATTAAAAGAATCCACCAATCTCCTCCTGAAAGAGATCCCCAAAGAAAAACTCCTAGGAATATGGTAGCCAAATTCCAGAGTTCCCAGGTCAAGGAGAAAATATTACAAGCAGACAGAAAGAAACAATTCAAGCACTGTGGAAACACAATCAGGATAACACAAGATTTAGCTGCTTCTACATTAAGGGACCACAGGGCATGGAATATAATATTCCGGAGAGCAAAGAAGATAGGATTACAACCAAGAATCACCTACCCAGCAAAACCGAGTACAATCCTGCAGGGGGAAAAATGGTCATTCAGTGAAATAGAGGACTTTCAAACATTCTTGATGAAAAGACCAGAGTTGAATAGAAAATTTGATTTTCAAGTATAAGACTCGAGTGGAACATGAAGAGGTAAACAGGAAAGAGAAAATCATAAGAGACTTATTAAGGTTGAACTGTTTACATTCCTGCATGGAAAGATGATATTTGTAACTCATGAGACCTTTGTCAGTATTAGGGTAGTTGGAGCGGAAAAAATTATATGTATGTATATATAGATATAGATAGACAGATACAGGGCACAGGGTGAGTTGAAAATGAAGGGGTCATATCTGGAGAATAAAATTAAGGGGTGAGAGAGGAATATACTAGGAGAAGGAGAAAGGGAGAAGTAGAACGGGGTAAATTATCCCTCAAAAAAAAAAAACAGAAAAGAAAAGGCTCTTACAGTGGAGGGGAAACGGGGGAAGGTGAGAGGGAATGAATGAATCTTATTCTCATAGGATTTGACTTAAGGAGGGAATAACATACACACTTAGTTGGGTGTGGAAATCTGTCTTACCCTACAAGAAAATGGGGGGGGAGGGGGACAAGAGAGTAGTAGGGGAATGATAGAGAGGAGGGCAGATTGGGAAAGGGAGTAATCAGAAGCAAATATTTCTGAGGAGGGACAGGGTCAAAAGAAAGAATAGAATAAACGGGTGGGCAGGATAGAATTAAGGGAAATAGAGTTAGTTTTTCACAGCATGTCTACCATGGAAGTGTTTTGCATAGCTGCACATATATAACCTATATTTAGTTGCTTGCCTTATCAATGAGGGTGGGTGGGGAGGGAGGAAGGGAGAAAATTTGGAACCCAAAGTTTTAAAAACACATTTAAAAAAAATGTTTTCACATGCAACTGGAAAATAAGAAATACAGGAAATGGGGTACAGAAATCCCTCCTGCCCTACAGGAAAATTGAAGGGGAAGGGGATAAGAGAAGGGGGGGAGAGATAGAAGGGAAGGCAGACTAGGGGAAGGGGTATTTAGAATGCATGCCATCTTGGGGTGGGGGTAGGGGGAGATGGGGCAAAAATTTGGAACTCAAAATCTTGTGGAAGTAAATGTTGAAAACAAAAAAATAAATAAAAATTACCAAAAAAAACCCAAAACAAAACAAGTAGGATACCTGTTAACAACACACACACACACACACACACACACACACACACACCGAATGGAATACATTATATGTGAACTGATGCTAAGCAATTAACAAGTTTCCGCTCTATTAAAGACAACACATTATATCACTATCAGAACGAAGTGGCCTAAGAAAGAGTAATTTCTCCACTCTATTTCTAATTCAGTAGCATTTTGATCTGATCTATTTTGGGTATATCGGGACAACAGCATTTTGAACTAATATATTGGGCTGGCCTTGGAATCAGGAAGACGTGGTTTCAAATCTTGCCTCTGGCATCTTATTGGCTCCTTAAATATGGACAAGACACTGAACCTTTCAGAACTCCCAGGCAACTCTCTAAAACTATTCCTTGTAGAGGAGTTGCAGGTTGCATTGTTGAAGTAAGCTCATATATAGAAAGTATATGAAATGAAATAACAGGTCCAGACCAACATACAGTTTACTATAAAAACCTCAGTCATTTTAGCTACAGAAAGTATCCATACCAATGATGGTTACTAAAATGAAAGGCATAAAGATGGCTTAAATATTGTTTATGAATATGTACTCTTACAACATTAATCACTGCCCTTAAGGGCTTTAAGTGGCACTTTAAAAGACAAGAGGCAAAAAAAAGAAAATTACTTCAGTAATTCCCTATTGTTCCATTCTTATCTTTGTCTCTTAGAAACCTCAGGTTCTCTTCCAGGCTTGGTTCAGGAGTCACCTCAAGGCAGGGTTGTGTCAGTAAATAAATACATTTAACAAGGGGGTTTGGAGAGAGAAATGTAGGAATTTATCCACATGCACTTATAAGTTTAATCTGCATTATTAGCACTTTCTTAAATCTAGACAGAGAAACAACAGATCAAGCCCTGATTTGTAGCAATTTGCAGATTTCTGAGGTGTAAATGCTCAAAGTGAAAATTTAACAATGGGTTCTTGCAGCTGGTTAAAGTGGGTCCCAGTACACCCTCACTTCTAAGGAAGTATTTTCTTATCTGTGCTTGGCTGGTCCCATTTCTAATGGGTAGGGCTTTATCCCACTTCAAATTATCTTGTGTTCATTTATTTGTGAACCCCTCTATTTCCCAAGTATATAAGAACTGCTATAGACTGTTGGATTTTGTTTTGCTCTTTCGAATTTGTTGGGGCTGCTAGGTGGCACAATGGATAACATGTTGGGCCTTGAGTCAGGAAGACCAGAGTTCAAATCTAGCTTTAGACACTTACTAGCTATGTGACCCTGCTTTAACCTCTATTTGCTTCAATTTCCTTTTCTCTTTATTGTTGTTCAGTTGTTTTCAGTGGCATCTGACTCTCTGTGACCCCATTTGGGTCTTTCTTAGTAATGGAATTGAGTGGTAAGTGGGTACCAGTATCAGTGAAGACCCCTCAGGACATGATCCCCCTCCTTTTCTTTTCTTTAGTTGTATAAGCAGAAATTCCTGAACTATAGTGTATCCTGTTTATCTTATCCTCTAGCTACATGACCTTGTATAGTGAAGCCATGAGGCCCCCAAAGGGGAACCTGTTGCTGTTACTGTACTCCTTTGTTCTCTTCCTTGCTGGGGAAGATTTACGGAAATAGATTGTGCCCCTGAGGCTCAGCTAATGGGCCAAAGGGAGGGGATTAGGGTGGACTATTGCGCTAGGGTCTATATAAACCTATTTTAAACAAAGTACTCTTGCACTCTCTGGCTGATTTTGGGCGACCCGGGTATGTCCTTTCCAGAAAAAGCCAATAAAGCAACTTTCCTTTTTGCAATTCTTGTCAAGACTCTGATTCAAATTTGGGTGGGGGGTCTTTTGTCCCACACAGAATGGTTTGCCATTTCCTTCTCCAGCTCATTTTACAGATGAAGAAACCAAAGCAAACCAGGTTAAGTGACTTGCCCAGGGGTCACACAGCTAGTAAGTGTCTGATGCCAAATTTGAACTCAGGATGATGAGTCTTCCTGACTCTAGGCCCAACGCTCTATCCACTGTGCCACCTAGCTGCCTTCTTCTCTAAAAAGGGACTAATAACAGCACCAACCTCCCTCATTGTTGTGAGGATCAAATGAGATAATAATTGTAAAGAGCTTAGCACAGTGCCTGGCACATAGTAGGTGCTATATAAATGTGAGCTATTATTATTTTATCACCAGTGCCTAGTACATAGCAGGCACTTAAATGTTGCTGAATGGACTTGAATGGAAAACTAAATTAGTTTCTAGTTGATGAACAAATGAATTTGCAGTGTTTCCTCATCTGTACATGCAAAATGGCAAACATATAGCTCCGTGTCTATACACACAGAGACACCTGCGTTGGTATAGGGTCCGTCACCCTATACCAACCCGTTTATTTAAATGTTTTCCCTCCATCATGTTAATTATTATTGTGGTCAATGTTATTAGTGGTTCTAAGAAATGGTGACACTCCTTTGTCTTGCCTTGTTTAAATTCAATTTCTCCTGAACAGCCAAATTACTATATCTTATTAGATATGAGTATCACACACTACAATGAAAATAGAATCCTAGAAAAGATAGAATTCGTTTGTTAATGCTACCTGTAGAGGAATTCCAACACACTGTACATCACCTTTCTACAGAAAATTCAAAAGAATTTGCCACATGATCGCTACAGGGAAGGTAAGGAGTAACTGACAGACAGCTCATATATTTCACTGGTATTTAAGCAGTGGTGGATCCCCATGGATAATTTACAGGAGACATGAACAAGGATCACAAAGGATGAAAAGACATGGATGGGCAACGATCCGAAATGCTGGAGCACCCACATGATAAGATCATGGACCAGTAGAAACATATTTAACCCAAACAAGTAGAGATGGCATTATTTTTAAATTGTTCAGTAAAATTTTGAAAACATAAGTCAGTAAAAAAAATGTATTAAGTTGCTACAATTAGCATATTATTAAGTGTCATGAGGATCCTGAGAAACTCTAATTAATCCCTGTCCCCCAGAAGCTTTCAGTCTAGGAAGAAAGATCAGGCATATATGCATAGTACGATCATTGGTTTCTAAATGATAGATTTAGAGTTTTTTGAAAGAGGCATTAAAGGTAACCTAATCCAACACTCTCATTTTACAGGTGAGGAAGCTGAGGAACAGAAATGCCATGCAAGAACAGAGCCAAGATTTGAATACAAATCCTTTGATTGTAAATCTAGTACTCATTTTACATGAAAATATAATTAGAGAAATCACAAGGAAAATACCAACTAGGTGGTACAGATAGTAAGTGCTGAGTTTGAGGAAGGAGTGATAAATCATTATGGAATGGAATGGTCTGGGAAAGCTTCATAAAAGAGGAGAAAGTTGTTGGGAAAAGCTGTAGGAAATTAATGCTTAATTATTAAAATTCATTTATTTTAAACTCAGTTTTATTTCTTGACTTCTTTCTTTTCTGGGAAATGATGAAAAGAGCCAAACTACACGATAGAGAAACCAAAAGAGATTTATATTCAGTTCAATAAGCATTTATTAAACCCTTACTATGTGCAAGGCACTATCCTAGGCATTGGAGATTTAATACCAAAAAATAAAAGACTCTACCCTAAAACAACTTACTTTCTCCTGTAGGTATAGAATATGCAAACAGATAAATAAATACAAAGTCCTTTCAAGCAGGGAAAGTGCTAACAACCAGGGGAAATTTACTTGTTGGAAGTGGATTTTGAGTTGAGCTTGAAAGGAGCTAAGAATTCCTAGGTAGGTGGTACATTGGATAAATTGACAGGCATGGAGTCAGTAAGGCCCGACTTCAAATCTGGCCTTAGATACTAGCTGTGTGACCCTGGGTAAGTCACTTAACTCTGTCTCAGTTTCCTCATCTGTAAAATGAGCCAGAGAAGGAAATGGCAAACTACTCCAGGCTTTTTGCCAAGAAACCCCCTCCTCCAAAAGGGGTCACAGTTGGATCCAACTGAAAAATTATTTAAACAACAAAAAAGAAATTCAGCATTTTCATTAATTACAAATTGTTTTTTTTAAATCATTATTCTGAAAAGAAAGAAGGAACTGGGCATTAATGAAGCACCTACTATGTGCCAGGCACTGCTCTAAGCACTTTACAAATACCATCGCATTTGATCCACTGACCCTAGAGGCTTTACCAGACTGCCAAAGGAGTCCATGTCCCAGAAATGCGAAGAGCCCCTGGATTAGAACCAGAGGAAAACTGGGAGGCTGTCTGGTCCAGCTGCCTCATGTCACATGTACAGAAGCTGTGGTTCAAGGAAAGTGAGTGGTAAAGGATTAGACTTGAGCCTTGGCCCCCCGATTGGAGGTGGCTCCAGACAACAGATCATCTCTCCTTTCACGTAAACAACAGCAGTTCCACCCCAGCCCCAGCTTCGTCCCAGGCCTGGTCTCAGATGGTAATCTGATTTTTCTCACCCTCTGACATGCCTGAGGTGATCATCTTCTCTGGTCCTGGGCAGGGTCTGAGTGAGGGGCCCAGTGGCAGAGGTCCTGCTGTCTGAGCCCTTGTTAATTAGGCTTTATCCTCAAGAGGCATAAGGATAGGTATTTGGACAGCCAGATGGTACAATGATGGAGAGCTAAACCAGGAAGACTTGAGTTCAAATTCTGTTTCAGGGATTTACTAGCCACATAATCCTGGCTAAGTCACTTAACCTCTGTCTGACTCAGTTTCTTCATCTGTAAAATGAGGAAGATAATAGCACCTACCTCCCAGGTCTTATAAGAATAAAACAAAATTATATTTATAAAGTGCTTTGCAATTCTTAAAATGCTATATAAATGCTGGTTATGATTCCCAGACCTATGATTTCCTTAGTATACAGATTTTCTAGTAAAGAACTCCTTATACCAAGGCAGGTCCACACCTTCTCTGAATTTATAGTCTTAGAATGTTGCTTGGGGCATTGAGAAGCTAAGTGACTTGTCAACTGTCACACAGCCAATATGCATCAGAGGCGAAACTCAAACCCAGGTCTTCCTGGCTCCGAGGCCAGCTCTCTATCTATTATACCACACTGCCTTAGCACAGTGCTTGGCACATAGCATGTATTTCATAAATGTTTATTGCCTATTGGCTGCCTGCCTGCCTCTCTTTATATACAACTGTCATCAAATTGATGTGGCAACACTGAGGCAAAAATACCACGTGCAGTCATATTCACAAATGCAAGTAAACAACATCCCTGGCTCCCTCAGCACACGAGGACCAGAGATCTGCATTACATCATAAAAAATTGTAAGCTCTTTGAGGGCAGGGACTATTATATTTTTGTCTATGTGTCTTTAGTACCTTATAAATAGCAGGCACTAAATAAATTCATATTTACTTAAATCCAAGTACTTTTGAAACAGGTGGCACAGTGAACTGTGGACCTGAAGTCAAGACCTGAGTTCGAATCTAGCCTCAGACACTTCCTAGCGGTATGACCCCAGACAAGTCACTTAAACCCTGTCTGCCTTAGTTTCCTGTAAACTGCAAAATGAAGATAATAATACCATGGACTCCCAGGGTTGTTGTGAGGAGCAAATGAAATAGTACTTGTAAAGCGCTTAGCATACAGTAGGCACCCAATATATACTTATTCCTTTTTCCCCTTTCTTCCTCCATTCTTTAATTCTGCTGACTAAGCAACAAGATGGCTGGTGTAAACCGTGCAAGAAGACAGTAAAATTATTTTCTTCAGTAAATGGATGAGATCTCCCAGGCAAGTTAAAAACTCAGAGATTTGGGATATTTGGAAACCTGTGAAATCCAACTATTTAAACCTCAGTAGGTTCACCTGCTGAGAGGGTAGCTTCCCTGAGAGACAAATATTATTTAGCTTGGAAACCCTCTGCTGCTTTGTAAATTAGTTGTGAAATTACATTTCAAGATGCAGAATTATAACTTAGCTATTTTGCCCTTAGAACCTTTGTATCACAAAAGGCCTCCCTGCTCAGGTAGGTGGTTATGCTTCACCAAGAAGGAAGCAAGACACCATAGGAAGCTGACAAAGGCCACCACCAATAGAGATTCACACCACTCTAACTCAATGCCATTTTCCTTCGATTTCTGCTGGTTTCCTTCAAGGACCTTCTTTGTACTGATTTCTTTTGTTTTGATATCACCTGCATTTCCTAATGTATCCCTCTCTCCCTCTCTGCCATCCTTCATAACAAAAAAATAAGAAAGAAGGGGAAGGGGGTGGGGATTTAGCAAAAGCAACCAATATCAAAAAGTCTGACATTATATGCAGCATCCTACAACCATAGTCCCTCTCCTCAGCAAAGAAAGTGGGGGGAGGTGCCTTCTCTTATCTTCTTCTTGTGGTCAAATGATTTCAAAGCATTGTATAAATCATTTAACTGGTTCTGCTGATGTCCCTTTGTATCAGTTCACCTAAACATTCCCATGCTCCTCTGCAGTTATCACATTCATCCTTTCATACGGTACGGTAATATTCCATTATATATTAATTTTCCATAACTTCTTTAACCATTCACAGCATTCATCACCATCCACAACTTGTTCAAACACTTAACCACTAACCCAGTAGATGGGTATTTGTATTTATTTTGAATATAGTTTGTGTATACTTATTCATGTTCAAGTTGTCTCTCCCATTAGAATACATGCTTTTTGTGAGTAAGTATTATTTCATTCTTTGTACTTGTGCCATCAGCACAGTAAATGAATGAATGAATAAGGCATTTATTAAGCATTTACCTTGGGCAAAGCACTGGATACACAAACAGAAAAATAAGACAGCCTCTATCCTCAAAGAACTCACATTCTAATCAGGGAGCCAATATATATGGAAAGATTTAGTAGAAAGTCACGATGAAGACATTCTGTGGTCCTTAGGGTGAAATGACAAGACAGATGTTAATGCCTCTTATTTTAATTTCCATTGAGAAAAGCCTATCAATTTATTATACTGAACCATTTGACAGTGTCAAGAACTTTGCTGGCAAGAACTTACCTAACACATAGTAGGTGCTTAATAAATGCTTGTTGATTGATTTGATTGATTACTGGGATATCAGCAATCTGCCCCTCATGAAGAAAGGAATGTGAGTGAGGAAGACGCTCAGGAACCATTTTTCATTTTATATTTTGGCGTGCAGAAGAGTGGTCACAATTCTCAAGCTCATCCGTCTATCATTTTAATGGGATCTTAGAAGCTCTAAGCTGGAAGCAACCTGAGAGGTAGGCTAGCCCAGTCTCCTACCCAATTTGGAAATCCCCTTGACCACAATAGGTCAAACAAGTGAGCAAGTGGCTAAAGAAATATGTCTGCTTACTACCATTCAGTATGCCCGTCTGGTACAAATCCAGCATAGTAGTCTCACACACCTACATTTACACAAGATGCTATCTAGTATAATGTATGGATCATAATTTATACCTTCTCTGTACCTTTTTTGGTGATTGTGAACCATCATTTTTAAGGATTACTCTTGTAATTCTCCATAATTAAAGTTCAGGGAAGAGATGCCTATGAATAAGGACATGGATTTTCAGAAAAATAATATCACATTCAAATATATAAGTCAACAAACAAGCCAATGTTATTTGCCTGAGATACTTTGGAGCTCTAATACTCCACAAATAGGGTGACATCCGCTCCTCCTTCCTCCATATCTCAATCACCACCACCCCCATAGCAGCTGTGTGCACCCAGGAATGAACCTTGGATCAGAATCACAACTAAATTACTTTGCCAAAGAGAACTGAGGCACAAATAATTCTCAGACACTATTGAGTACTCTGCAACCTAAAGCTTATAAGACTCTCAAGTAAGACAACAATGTTTTATCCTTAAATAGAACAAATTTTGAGAAGTTTGTTATGCACATTATAATTCACAGAATCGGAATGTTAGAGCAAGAAAGCACCTGAGAAATCCTCTAGTCTAGTCAATCCAAGAGGCAGCTAGGTAAGCACAGTGGATAGAACACTGGGCCTGGAGTCAATAGGACCTGAGTTCAAATGTGGTTTCAGTTACTTACTAGCTATGAGGTCCTGGGCATATCACTTACCCCTGTTTGCCTCAGTTCCCTCATCTGTAAAATGAGCTGTAGAAGGAAATGTCAAACCACTCCAGTATCTTTGCCAAGAAAACCCCAAATGGGGTTGTGATGAGTGAGACACGACTGAAATGACTGAACAACAAAGACAATCCACTCATTGTGTTAAAGAGAAGGAAACTGCAACTGAAATGGGAAATGACTTGTTCAAGGTCACACAGCCAAATCATGGCAGGAACAAGACTAAAACTCAGATCTTCTAACTCATAGTTCAAAAATCTTTTTACTATACTGCAGGAATTTAATCAATTTTCTATTACTTTACAGATGGGTGGGGGACTGAGAAGGGGTTAGAAAATGCCTTCTGCCAGGGTGTTTCAAAGCTAATGCCATAGCAGAAAAATGATCCTGGAGAACTGCTACCCTCGTTTCTGTTTTTCCATTAAGAACAAATACCCAATAATTTCCTTTTTTTCTAAAGGAAATATTTGCAAATCTTTTGCCACATTTCTCAGCAAGAGAACATATGCTATTACTGCAAAATGCTCAAGATGAGCAAAAAGGTTAAGTATGTTTAAGATATTAATTAACCACAAACTCTGGTGATAGACTTTAAAAATCAGGATTCCCAGAAGAGAGACCCATATTTTGCGTTATCATCCCCACACAACTGCTATGAGAACTCCGTACCTCACTGCAACCCTCATTTTAGCAAATGAGAAAATGTCGCAATTTACTAAAAGTCATTTGATGGTAATAAGTAATTTTAATCAAAGAGTTGGAGAGAATGTCACTGAAGCTCATTTCTAAATGTCCCAGGCAGATGGGAAATGGGAAATACAGAGAATAGTGTAGGATGGTGCACTGCTGGGACTCCCTATCATTTAGGAGGCAGGATGGTATCCTGGAAGGGGTACTGGGGAGGAGAAACTTGGGTCTGAATGCTCCTCCATCACTTACTTTTTATGTGACCATAGAGGTCACTGAATCCTTTATGCCTCAGTATTCTCATCTGTAACATGGAGATAGTATTACCTATAACATATCAGAGAATTGCTGTGAGGATCAAATGAGCTATTCTATGTAAAGAGCTTAAACCTTTAACCTTAAGAAGCTATGTAAATGTCAACAATTATTATTTATGTTGTTCAGTCCAGAGTTTGAGCAGGCCTCAGTGATATGATAAAATAAAATTCCATTTTCTCTTAATGATACAAACCTTTAAGATGACATATCCAAATGCTATCTTCCTAGTAAGAGCACATATTTGGGCAAAAGAAAAATCTACCTGGAGAATACCTATAATCCTACTGCAGTGAAAAGAGTTCTAGACTGGTGTCAGGAAGACCTTGAGTTCAAATACAGTCTCAGAAACTTATAAATTGTGTGACTTGGGACAAGTCACCCTTTGACTGCCTTAGTTTCCTCATCTGAAAAATGGGGATGATAATAATACTTACTTCCAGGGTTGTTGTGAGGAAAAAGTAAGGGAATATTTGTAAAGTACCTTGTAAATCTTAAGGTGCTATATAAATGCTAGCTATGCCAGATGATGGGTGGGGGAGGAAATTTAGTGAAATATGAGGTTCACATGAGGTTCATTTAGGCTCAAATTTAACCCTAAACTTGCATCACTCCTACTGTGAAAATTATGTAATCAAAAATTTGATGTAAAGTCAACCCCTATTCTTCCCCATCACTGTCCCCCAAACTCTTCCTCAAACAAAACCCACCCCCAATATTCTCTATTCCTTCCACTATTCCTAAAACCCAATGCTACCACCACTCCCTAATTCTTTTACCAAGAGGTCCCTAATCCTGCTCCCTTCCCCCATCATTTCCTAACCTTCCCTGCACCCGATTTTTAGGATGGGGATGGAGTTCTCCAGCCATTTTTCAGACTCTTGACAAGAAGTAAATTAAGGAATCATGTAAGTACAATATAGGAGTCATCCCTTCCTATTGATCACATATAATTTACATCTTACAAAGATGTGAATTCTTGCATTCTCACTCCACAAGGAAAATCTCAATGATTTATTCATTTCAAATAAAAAATAGAAGGTAGATGAGAAGAATGACTTCACAGGCTGCAGTTTCTCAGGGCACTAGTGTGAGGCTCTTCTCTCGAGCCCGAAGGGGCTTTGTGTGCAAGTCCCTCTAATTAACAAGGTGAATCACGCAGCAGTTCTCTAATTAGTGAACATGACAAGCCAATGGAAACAAGCAGGCAGACCTGGCTACAGAGCTGGTCAACAAAAAGCATAGCAAAATGCCAGGAAAATATGCAGATTTCTGAGAAATAAATGAGGAAAAGTCATTGGATTGAGGGGCAAAGCCTCTAATTTCCCTCTTGTAATTTATGATGTCAACAACTACTTGGTAAATCAGGGTTTCCAACCACTCATCACAGCACCTTCCCAGAACAACCCCTCTCTGCCCACAAAAAAGGCAGCTTTCCTTGAAATGACCATTGTTTATCATTCTGAGCATCATTTTCAACTGTTGCGGTATTCAGAGGCTGAATTTGCTTATGGCCCAAACGTCCTTTAAGTCATCTTCATTCCTAATGCTCCATGAAAACACTCAGGATGGCTAAATACATATTTCTGATGTGAAATCATTTTAGGCAATGCCACCTTTGCAGTAACTGACCTATATGATACACTCACTGACAGGATATTTCCTAAAAGGCTTATTCCTACTAACAGACACACCTAAATGTCCAAAAACCTGAAAACCAGATTCTTAGAGGGCATTGGCCCTTCCTTTTCTAGCAGACAAAGATCTTGTTCAATCAATCAGTCGACATTTATTAAATGCCCACTATATGTCATCTTGTGTCTTGAATCTGTTGTGCTGACTGAACTGGCCTGGGCTAGTCTGGACCCTGAATTGCCTTTTTGGGGAGCACAAAGGTAAAGCTGGTCAGTGCACACAGATTTATATTGGACCTAACTGGAGAAGACTTGCCACTGACTTTTCATGCTTTATTTTAATTTATTCTGATGTGTGGTTTGTCCAGAACCCTTGGCTCTGGCTCTGGACAAAAGTCAGGGTTGATGGGGGGGGGAAAGGAAAAAAGCTTTCTTTTTGCAGTTATTCTTTACGTACATAGGGTCGGCCTCCATGTAAAAACCAGCCAGCTTGTCCCATGCTCTCTCCCTGATGTCTAGAAGCCTTTTTTTTTTAAACTGTAAGGTTTTCCTAAACACATCCATGTCAGATAAGTGAACAAAGCTGCAATTCTCAAGCTTTTAGGCTAGGATTTAAATTCAGGTCTTTAAGCTCTGTTTGCTGAGAAAGCCCCCTCCCTTTTTCTCTCTCCCCCTTCCCACCACAACCTCCATTGCCTCACAGCCTATTGCTGCTTTGATACAAATATCACTTGCAAGCTTTAATAAATAATACTAACAGCAGAACTGCATCAACCAAGAACTGACTGATGTATGGATCAGTTAAAATATGAAGAAGCTGCTTGTTTCATGATCTGGGCCTTTGTAGATTGTGACCAGAATGGTTTTTCTCTCTTCATCTGGTAAATCTGATTTCACTTACTATCTGTTAAATGTCTCCAATTTCCTTTACATGTCATTCACTACAACCCTTCTCAGGACATGGCCCAGTAGTTCTAAGTCTATGAAGAGAAATGCATCCTCACATCAAGGCAGGAGTTGGATGAGTGTTTATTAGGCACTTGTTTTATGCCAGGCACTGTGTTTGGTGCTCTGCCTTCTAGAAGCGCACAGTTTCACAAGGGTAGACAACATGTAAGTATGTGAGTATATATAATACCTTAGGGAAAAAGCACTGGCTCCCCTGTCAGGGATCGGGAAAGGCAAAGGAGAAAGAGGTGCTTCAGCTGAGCCTTAAAGGAATCTAGGGATTCTAAAGAGTGGAGGTGAAGGAGAGCATACCAGGTATGGGGAAACAGGAAATAGAACGCCATGGATGAGGCCACTCTGGCTGAAGCACAGTGTATGAAGACAGGAATCATGTGTAAGCAGGCTGGGAAGTTAGGATGGAGTCAGATTGTAAAGGGTTTTAAATGAGGGGAGGATTTTATATTTGATCCTTCAGGTTACAGGGAACCAAAGGAGTTTATTGAGTGAAAAGGTCAGACCTGAACTTTAAGAAAATCACATTAGCACCTGTGTGGAGGGTCGATTGGAGAGGGGAAAAGTTGAGGCAGGGGGACCAATTAGGGGACTGTTAATGTCCAGGTGATGAGGGCCTAAAATAGGGTGGTGGTTGAGTGAGTGGAGAGAAGAGGATGCGTGTAAGAGATGTTGTGAAGGTAGAAATCACAGATCTGGCAACTGATGGATATGTGGGGTGAGGGTGGGGACTGGAGAATGGTACTAACGTCACAAACCTGGGTGACTAGAAAGATGGTAGGGCCCACAATAGAAACAGGGAAGTTTGGAAAGACTGTTAAGAAGCTGCTCACAGCTGAACCATCATTTGTCATATTCACTAAGAAAGTATTCAGCAAATATGTAAACAAACAACTCATGCTTATTGGGTCAAAGTTCACTCCCCAAAGGACTTGGCTTTATAAAGTAAAATGGCAGAATCAAAGGTCCTTGGGGAAAGGGATCCTTTTGGTTCTGTTTTTCCATCCCCAACACTCAGTAAGTTGTCTTGAATATGGTAGGCTCCCCATAAAACATTTGCTGAATTAAACCTATGGTCCTATAAACCACTGAAAGTTTCTTATAATTATTTTTAAATGGCAGTTACAATAAAATGTTAATCACATCAAAACATAAAACATATGGACAAATTAAAATGTTTGAGAATCTATACAGACTTCCTACCTCTTATTTTAAGAAATCTGATAGATGGGTTTGGGAAGTTGAAAACAAGATATCCTTCCTTCAGACTGACCCTCCCCTCCTGCCGGAATTCAATTATTTTTAGTGTAAATGGTTGATTCCAAGTCAAACAAATCTCTGAGATACTTGGAAAATGTAAATTAAAAATAGGAGAATTTGGAAACATTGTGATAATTCAACAAATCACAATCAAAGCATGAAGGCCCCACAATTCTCCTTTCCAGCATTGTATAGCAATGATATGAATTAATATGTGTAAAGCACTATAGAAACAAGTTACTATTATTTAATAATTGAGTCAACAGAATCTATAGGTTCTGTTCCATATTCTGCTATATGACTGCCAACTATAATATTTCAGGCTGAGTTTTCTTTCTTTTAAAATATATTTTTATTGATATATTTTGGTTTATATATTTATATATTTTGTTTTATATATGTTTTATTTTTATATTTTGAATTTCCCTTGCATCCTTTCCCCACCTCCTTCCCAAGAATTACCTCACACAACAAAGGATATTTTAAAAGAAAAAGCAATAAGCAAAACTGATTAATATGTTTAAAAAAAACACCTGAAAATATATGCAATGTTCCACACTTGTGAACCTCCCCTTTCTGCAGAGGAGTGGGGAATTTATTTTCCGATCTCTTTTTGGGGGCCATAGTCATTCTTTGTAATTTTGCAACATTGATTTTTGATTATTTCACATTGGTTCTTTCCATTGATATTGCTGTAGTAGTTATGTGTATTGTTTTCTTGCCTTTGCTTATTTCACTTTGTATCAATTCATGTAAATCTTTCCGTGATTCTCTGTATTCATATTTGTTGTTTTTTACAACACAGTGTATTTCATTATATTCATATACCACAGTTTATCTAGAAATTCCCCCAACCAATGGGCATATGCTTTGTTTTCAGTTCTTCGCTACAGCCAACCACAAAAAAAAAATGCTGCTATAAATATTTTGATGTACATGTGGACTTTCTTATTAATGACCTCCTGGGGGCCTAGCAGTAGAGTCAAAGAATATGGAGATTTTACTCACTTTATTTGCATAATTCCAAATAGCTTTCCAAAATGGTTGTATTAATTCATAACTCCATCAACAATGCACAATTTTCAAGGATAAGTTCCATGTTTCTATCTTTTCACCCCCCCCATATAGACTACTATTCCCATTTTTTGACATCTTTACCAATGGGTAGGAGGTGAAACCTAATGGTTGTTTTTACTTGCATTTATCTTATTATTAGTGATTTGAAACATTCTTTTATATAGTTGTTAATGGTTAGCAATTTTTCTTTTGGGACTAGGTTTTGGTTTTCTAGGTGGGTTTTCTCAGATTCACAATATCCCTAAAATATTGTAGGCAAAATACCACCCTGTCTCTCCTGAAGGTTTTTAGCCTTCATGGCTCAGGTTAAAGTAAAAATGACTTCTAATATTTATGAAAGAAAATCTAAACATTTGGGAGACTTTCTGAACCACAGACTTTCTTAAAATAAAGTGAGGTAGAATGTATGCTCCAAAAGTCTAAAGATGCTCAGAACTGACCTACTTTTGCTCCTTGCTCTATACAAACTTCAACAACTCATTTGCTGTTCTAGTGTCTTAGTTTTTCCATCTGTAAAATGGAGAGGGGATGAGTACTATTACCAGTCTCACAGAATTGCTTTCAGAATTAATTAAAGCTTGTAAGATCTTTGAGATCCACAGATAAAAAGGACTCTGCATAAAGTATTATTAAGCATTATTAATTATGCAACAAGGACAATTTCAGAAATTTAGGTAATTACAGCATCAACGCTAGTGAATATTAGAGTTACAAATGAAAGTTACTTTCAATTTCATTCGTATTTTTACCTGCTCACAATTTTGTGGGAGCTTTACTTCTTCATACTGAATGACCCCCAATTCAGTTTGTGAAGAAGTGGGACCAGATACTTGAGCTAACTCATTACAGATGTTTTTGCATTAAATATGTGGAACATTTTCATTTCCTTTTTAAAAATTAAGGTCATTTTCATGCAAATAGTTGGAAAATGGCTCAGCCCATTTACTTGGAAATTAGCATGTGGGTATAATACCCCCTCCCCAAAAGAAGTCAGTCCCTTTGAAATTTAGAAATCAATGAACAAAGTTAACTAAATTTATGTTTGGAGAATAATAATAAACACACACTCTAAAAAATTCTAATTTGCTGGGAAGAACATCTCTCAGGGACAGCAACTGCCATTACCCACACTTTCTTGTGCTTGTTTTAGACCAAGAACTGAACTCAAGCAGCGTGGGATTACAACAGTGCCAGATTACACAAATACAGTCCTGAAGATCGTGTCTGCTGTTGGAACGTACAGGAAAGGCAGATGTCTGTGGAGGGGAAAGGATTTTCTGACAACTTTGCCAAGGGAACAGCCCCAACTAGATGTGATGCATTAGGGACCAAAGACTACAAGCTAGTTAAAGTACTGGGAAGCATATTTAACCTGGTTTTCATCCTGAGTTTATGAGTCCAAAGTTCATTCTATCCACTGAGACAACAATATCTCTTATCACAGCAAGGAAGGCTAAAGAACGACTGGTATCACAGTAAATTCTCAAAGGAAACGGGCAGATAGACAACTTAGAAAATAATTTGTAAGAATTTTGTTTCACTTATTCCCCCTTTAAAAAGACCCTGGACTCCCAAGGCTATGACTTTGATAGAGTGGCCTGACTCTCTTACCATCTGGCCAGTTCAAGCAGGATTGTTCCCATTCTCTTACTTTCCCAATGGGCCTGTTTGTCATAGTAAAACCAAGACCCAGTCCACCAAGGGGCCATTCGTTCTGAGCCCTGCAGTCCCAGAGGAGTAGGAATAGTTGGGACTAATGAAGGAGATCCCTAAAAATTTGTTAGGCAGAGCAGTCTGGTTACATTCCTACCATCCCTGAGACCATCCCAGTAGCCTTTGGTAAGGCACTTTCTGCCACATTTCCACTTACACTAGGTAGCCTTGTAAACAAAAGCACTTCATTTTGGCATACCATTAAAAAGTCAAAGACATCAATTATTCTTCTAAATGAGCAGACAGCCATACTCACATTAAAATAACCACGTGTAATTCTTAACACCATCAACACAACATCTCTGCATTAAAGATAAGGCCTTTTCAGGAAATAAAAAAAAAATCATCGTTATTTATCATACTCCATCTTAAAAATCAACTTTCAAAATGATTACCCCAAATAAAAGGAATTAAATCATGGAAATAAACAAAATAATTAAATTTAAATCATTTTCCATGCTAACACCATCAATCTAACCTTCGTTTCATGCACATTTCTCATTGAGAGTGAACATTTCTCTCTTTAGTCTTCCTGAATACAATTAACACCTGATTTCAGTTTTTATGTTCAGTCTAATTTCCCATTTTGTATTTTTGACACCTCCCTAAAGCCTATTTGACTTGTCTGACACATTTGCCAGATATTATGAGCACTTTTTGCAGGACAGATATTTCTTAATGTTACCTTTTGGGGGAGTTAATAGATTTTCATGAGGCTTGACATGTGAGTACAACCTTTGGCCATAAAGAGTGAAAAGCCCTTAGAACATAAGAAGAGTGATAGTTTTGAAAAAGGGAAGATTAAAAGAAAGATCTTCAGATGATGGTACTTTTTAAAAGTTAAAGAATAAACATATTAATAATATTTGCAAGAAAGCAATACCAAATTGCAGACAAGACCCACATCATGATAAGAGAGTTTTTTTTTCATGGCATAAAAATAGAGGATTCTCTATCTCTTCCTCCAAATGCTTTTCCAAGCTTGTCTCCCCACTCCTTCCTGATATTGGTATTAAACTAAAAATCATAATCATTATAACTCATATTTATATATTTTTAAAGTTTACAAAAGCACTTTACCTTTAACAACCTAAAGTCTCTTCCACAACTTCAACTCAATATATCTCACAGCCTGCTGGATATTTCCACTAGGTTGGCCCGCCAATGCCTCAGACTCAAAACATCTAAGGCCAAACTCATCCTTGTCCCTACTAAAACCTGCCTCTCCTCCCAACTTCCCCGTTTTTGTTGATTTCTCCCAGTCATTGAAGGCTCGAAACTTAAGTGAAATCTTTGAGAAACTTCCTTTTCCCTCAGCCCCTCACTTCCAATCATTTGCCAAGTCTTGGTAATTGTACTTAGAGAATATCTTCTGCATCATTGGTCCCCCTTCTTTTTGTTTACATTGCCACTACCCTAGTTCAAGTCCTCAAATTCTCTCACCTGGACTATTGGACTTTCTACTTGGATCTGCCTGCTTCCAATCTCTTCTCTCTCTGATCTACCCTTTCTGAAGTTGCCAAAATACTCTATCTAGTGCGCAGATTTGACTATATTACCCCTCTGCACAAAAACCTTTCCTGGTCTCTATTACTGACAGACAGGGGAACACACAAACTCCTTAGGTATGATGCTCACAGCCCTCTATGGTCTGTCTCCAATTTGCCTTTTCAGTCTTATCTCATATTTCTCCCTTCACATACTATACATTTCGACCAGACTGTTCTACTATTTCCTCAAATTCAATATACTGTCTCCTGCAATAAAGCAGACCTTCCCTGACTCTTGGAAAGCCCTCCTTTGTTAGTTCTGCTTTCCAGCACCTTTTTTTTTTCCTGGAAAGGTCAAGTCAGATGCCACCTCCATCAAGCTTTTTGTGATTCCCTCCAACTTAAAGTGATCCTATCCTTCCTCATATCTTGCAGCAGTTTGTGCAAGTCTCTTCTTTGCCCCTATAATGCTCCCCCTTATCTTGATTATACTTATCTGTATGCACGTTTTATTTCTCCTAAGAGTGTAAGCAAACTCCTTGAGAATAGTGCCTTGTACATAGTAGGTGCTTAATAAATGCTAATTGACTAACAGGGACTATATCACTTTTTAGATCTTTGCATCCCCAGAGCCTAACACAATGCTTTACACACTTAATTTTGTTTGTCTGTTGAATTTAACTGAAAATGACTATGTTTGAGATCCTGTGAAATCCTACACAATTATGCCCCCAAAATAAGGATGAGTTGGAAGCTAAAATTAATTGTGAAATAATGATGATTTTTTTGCAGGTCTGTCTGTCATGTCATAAGGAAAACTGAGGTTGCCCTTGTGAATGGCACTAGGCTCTGAAGTGCTCAGTGAATTATCTGAAAAATAGACTTCTTGGGACAGCTAGGTGGCGAAGTGAATAGAGCACCAGCCTTGAAGTCAGGAGGACCTGAGTTCAAATACGACCTCAGATACATAACACTTACTAGCTGTGTGACTTGGGGCAAGTGCCCCAATTGCCTCACAAAAAAAAGAAAAGAAAAATAGACTTCTTTCAGTTTACTCCAGGCGTGGAGACCTGGCACTAGGAAAATGGTTTGTCCCCCAGCTTGACTTTTTAAAAATCATTTTCAGCTGTTGTTTTTTCTTCCAATATATCTGAACACTCATGGATCCCATGAGATCTTTTTTTTTTCTTTAAAAAAATAATTGTGGGATGCAGCCAGAAAGATAAGAAGCCCCTTTCCCTATTCTAGATGCAGCCGTCTTCACTTGCCTGGATTGAATCTAACTGCCTAGCATTATGTAGACCACTACATAATCACTAACCAAACCTGTATTTCCCTTTACCTTGATATAGCACTGCTGAAAAGATAATGAATGAATGTTTATTAATAAACACAATTCTTTTCCTTCAGTAAACAAACAGTAAGCAACCTGTGACCATCCACCCAGGCAAAAGCCATTTAGTGTCACAAAGATTCTGGGAACCTTCCTCCTTTGTCACTTCCTTCTAAATTCCTACTATGATCTGCCAGCAAACAAGTTCAGCAGGTCTCAAAGGCTTTTTAAAAGGCAACCTAGAAATCCAAATTTATTTTCTCAGACCCCCAAAATATATAATGACTCCCTTTCAACTATTCAAGTTATATGGATATTCATTTATTGCAACAAACACATACTTAAGGGAAAATTTGACCATACTGTTTACATTAGGAATGGTAATAATGCCATTTATTTACTTTTTTAAAAATGTAACTGGAGGGGGGAAAACATTTTTTAGCAACAACATGCTAAGCAGCATCTCATTATTCAATTATGATGATATCCTTGTAAATCAGAAAGCTTTTTAATAGGCTTAAACTTTAAGGTATTTTTCACGAAAAAAGAAAATTAAAAATAGAAATGCAAACAAGATACCTTTGTCATCTTGATGCAAATTTTTGATACATTGCTTGATTTAACAGGTAGAGTTTAGAGAACATGTGTGTAACTGAAAATTGAGTGCTGAGGAAATTTAGAAAATGAAAGCTTAAAAATAGATCTGCCTATTTCTAAACTATCTAACTATTAATTTATCTAAAACTATTTTGAATCCATTTCCATTACAGTCTATAATTGTGACACATTTCAGTGTTACAAATTCTGCAAGCTTACCACAGTTTGCATTATTTGTCTTACAATTTCTTCCTTTAAGCTTCCTTGTTCTACTACCCTGGAATTTAGTGAACAAGTTCAATTTCACTACAACCTGGACATCATGGTGAGCAAATTTTTGCTTACTTGCTTGACTGACCTAGATTTGAATAAGTGGAAGAGAGCTGGTTGAACTGTATTTGGGAAATTGTGAAGTGCTTGCCATGATTCCCAGCTACTCTCTACCACAAAAGTCCACTTTTTTTAGTTTGTTTTCTTTTTTTACATAAGTATTCTACCAGTCATGTCATACAGTTGGGAATCATGGAACATAATAACATCAGAATAATCAAAATTTCAGATGATATAATGACCAAAAGAAAGACATAAAAAGAAGGTGTAAGTAGAATGCAGCATATTGCCAATGCTGACTTGCTCTTAGTGATTTGTCAGTGATTTGTATGCCTAGAAAAGGGTTAGTCACATAGTGAAAGTGATGGGTTGTGGATAGTCTGAGTATTGCAATAATTCTCACCAAAACACAGGGTGTCCCAAAAGTCTCAGTCCATTTTAGCTAGCTTTTGGGACACACTGTATTAAACTACCTACACAAAGGCCTTTGGCATGTGGAATAGATTCTCTGATTTATAGAAGGGTTGCAGAGGTCTCATCTTTTCATCCTGTCATAGCATAGGGGTGCCTCATTTCCCTCATCCTTTAGCTCTCCATCTTTAATTCTTTGATGTCCTTTTTGAGAATAAGCAGCCAACACTACTTGCAGGTAATGTTTTAGGTTTGACTTCCAATTCACCTCCTGACAACATCAGCTTTTTGTTGACATTTTTTGGATGCGGTGGCAAACCTGAATTATGTTTTCGAGGAATATTTACAGTGATCACTTTCTTAAGCTCTAAATGGTAGCTCAATAATCATTATCCTATAATGGATGCAGCTAGGTAGTATATTGAATGTGTATTCTACACTTGGAGTCAAGAAGACCTGTGTCCTAATCCTCCCTCAGATATTTACTAGCTGTGTGAGCCCGAGCAAGTCACTGAATCTTTCTCAGCTTCAGTTTCCTCATCTCTAAAATGGGAATAATAATAATAGTGCCTCCCTCATAGGGTTGTTGTGAGGATCAAATGAGATAATGTATGTGAAGCGCTTTGCAAACCTTAAAGTGCTATACAAATGCTAGCTATTATTATAAGTGGAATTCAAAATATCTAAGTACACTTTGCATTATTTTTCACTAAACGTACCTATAATAATCCATAATGAAATTCACTGCTACTTTTCTGTCCATTCATATAACCTTGTGAGATCTTTCTACAGCTTGTCCCTTTGGTTTATTATTTCCCTACCTGTAAGTCCTTACCTTAGAGATTTTGCTGTGTGCCATTTAAACAAACAGGGAGACAGAGTAATTGAGGTTTAGGAGTAAGAAGGCAGTCGCTAATGCTAACGATCCTTAGGACAGCATCATCCTCTCTCCCACTAGAAGGTTGCCTCTAGGCAGCAGATAAAAGCAGGGAGAGTCCAGGCCTCTGAGCTGATGTTCCTAAATTGGTCCTTATAATTGTGACTACAGAACTGGCTATGCCGATAATGGGGAAAGCCATAGAGTGAGGTGAGGTTTCACTGTGGAATAGACACGGGGTTTGGGGGAGTCTGGTTACTAGACTGGCTTTCCCTGTGTTATTTGGGTTCCTGGGAAAGATGTTATGCATTAAACTGAGTAGCAAGCTGTCTGAGGCCTTGGGCACAGAATAGACTCAGGAGCTGGGTAGTGATGGCTCTGTGTCACAAAGTCAGTGACAGTTTTGTCCTTGATAATACCTTTCAAGCCCTTTCCTGTTTTCTCTGGCAAATCTGTGTCACAGATCATAGGACCCTGGCAGCCAAAAGTCAAGAGACCCTGACATGTATTTCTTTTTCCAGACCATTTGTTAAAAAGGTTAAATCATTGTGAAATTCAATTATAGTGACTAAGAGAATCCCATTGTTAATGACACAGAACTATCATTAAGTCCATTTGCCAGAAAGACAAAACAAGGCAGTAACAGGGAATACTTCAATCAAGATCACACAACAGAGGCAGACCACAAAAGCACAGAAAATATTAATCTAGTTTGCCAAAGGTTGATATTATTTCAGATAAATGAAATCAAATTGCACAAAGAAATTCAAACTAATTCAAGATTACCAAAGAGCTGTAAAGTAATATTTATCATTTTCTCTTCACATCCAAGAAAATTAGTTAAATTGGTGTGATGTCCCTTTAACCTACGAACATTAATAAGCCAGAAAATAGAAACAGAAGTGTCCTCAAACTATGCCACATCTAAAGGCAACTGAGTCCAATTCCAGAAGTAATAATTCAAAAATGACAAATGCATACAAATTAAAATCACTAAGATATCCCTTTTTTTTCCTTCTAGAATTACTCAATATGTGTTCACGGCAACCATTTTTGTACATAAACACTAACTTAGTTAAACTGTTCTCCTAACTTTAAAAGCCTTAGACTATTTATCAGATTATTAGTGTTCTGGAGTGGGTATAATTACTGATACTAATTATTTCAAGAAACTCATTAAATTGTTCTAATAATTTGGTATTGTGCTTCAGTAGACCTCACGGTTAACAAAGCGATGAGTTTATGATTTTTCTCTCTGAAATGTTTCATATTCTATAGGTCATTTATTAAATCTTGAGTGTTAGCATTTAAAGCCTGAAATAAAAAAGGATTCACTTGCAAGTGGGGCTTCTGTCGATTATAATGTTCTCAGTGTCTGAGAGCTCCTTCTGCCCATATATAATCTTTCCAAGATCTCTAGATTTATCTGTGTCGTCCTTGTCTGGCTCCACCTGAGATGATAGTGCAGCCTCACTATGAACGTGGTGGTGCTCACGCCCTGAAGAGTGGCTTAGCCAAGTCATCATTCCCTGGCTCCTTTGATTAGAGCTTGCCTTCCCTACTCCTCTAGCCATACTGGTGGGCCCAGGTTAGGGAAGTTGTCTCAATCTGGGTTACGTCTAAGGATAGGGTTAGCTAAGTACACGTACAGCTTCTCCCCAGCACCCTTACTCCAACTTCCAGCAAGGCAAAGACATGAGGCACTGTGGAACGTGCCTTTCAGCTTTCCTCAGGACATGAGTTAGAACAAAGGGCCTCAACTTCAAGGCCGTTAGTTGTGAAACAATGTAACCAGATTCAAACACATATATTCTTTAATACTGAATGTTTACTTCTAATAGTAAAGGCTATAAGAAAACTAGTGTAATGTTAGACTTAAGGGATGCCATGCTTTATTTACAGATGAAATTTTATATGCTTATCCTTACATCCCAAAGGTTAATTTCAGTGTATTCTGAGTCCCAGATTCTTCAAAACACACACACACACACACACACACAAGTTTCTTCTTTCTTGTACTCTGCCACGTAGTCATTTCAAAGAAGTAGAAGTAGAAGTTGCCTAAGTTAGTTTCTTTCCCTACCTTTATACTATGGTAAACTGTCGTTAATAATTTTTTTGGTAGTCAGTCAATCAATAGACATTTATCAAATGCATACTATGTACTGTGCTAAGTGCTGAGGATACAAAGAATGGTAAAAGATAGTCGCTGCTCTTAGGGAACCCAAAATCTAATGGGGGAGACATCTTGTAAACATCTACTATGTAGGGGATATCCCCTACATAGCAGATGTTTGCATGTTATATATATATATATATATATATATATATATATGTATGTGTATATATATATATATATATATACAGAGAGAGAGAGGGACGGGGGGGGGATAAATTAGTGGTAGGCTCAGTTTTCAGTTTTAAGCCTTTTCAGCTGACTCTTGCTTTTGATCCTGGATCTTCAACAAGCACTTATTACGTACCTGCTCTGTGCAAAGCTCTATGCTAAATAATGAGGTAAAGGCAAAGATTAAATAAAACACAAATGCCAACAGAATCTCCATTCAACTTCAGTTCACCTAGCAAGGGCATACAACATATATATATTTATACATATACACACACACATATATATACATATATATAATACAAAATGATACAGGATTAAATATAAAAGAGAGGTACAAATTGAGTGCTTGTTGAAGGCCCAGGGACAAAAAAAAATCATTAATCATTCAAGGGATTGGATAAGGCTACCCAGAGAATGTGGCACCATCCTGGATCTCAAAGAATATTTGGGATTCCAGCAGGTAGGGAGGAGAGGGAGAGATGGCATTCTGGAGATACAGAATGAACAGAGAGCTAGGATAGTGTGGAATGGTATGTGAGGCAGATGACAGGTAACTGAGTTCAGCCGGACCATAGAATGCATAGCAGGGGGTAGTAGCATGAGATAAGGCTGGTTGGCGTCAGAGTATAGAATGCACTGAATGCCAAACTAAGCAGTATGAACTTTACTGGCTAGGCAATAGGAAGCTGCTGAAGGTTTCTGGGTAGAGAAGTCACATAATCAGATCTGTGTATAGACTGATCTGACAGGGGTGTGGACAGTTTGGACTGGAATAAACGGACATGAATAAACCAGTCCTCATCTTCCCAAGTGGTTTATACATGATTAAAATTATTCTATCAGGAATTGCTCTATACAGCAAAATAGACAATATGGAAAATCTCCATGATTGAGGCCACTTTTATCCCACTATATGTCGAGGAAAATGATTTGGTCAACTTAAAATATGAACATAAGACAAAAACATGCATCTTGTACCAAAGAGGAAATACATGTAATCGACAACGTAGTGCTTATATGACAAAAAGCTTATAATTCAGTTGGAGAAAAAAAGGACCAACTTATAAAGCTCTACTAGGCAACAAGAGAAAAGATTAACCGTTAAATGTACAGGGAACACAGGAACAGTCATAAGACATTGTGGTAGGTGTCCACTGAGAGGTCAATAGGAGTTCAGAGGAGGAAGAAAAGAAGTCACTATAGGCCAGGGAAAGTCAAGGAAGAAAAGATTAGAAATGTATTTAGAAACCTTTAGGAATTGACACCAAAAGATGAAAATCTGCCATTGCAAAATGAAAATTATATCTCATTCCTAAAAGTGTTAGACTTTAAAAAGGTAAATATTGTTTTCATTTGAAGCTTTCAGTTTTAATTTTTATCTGGAGAGTGTCCATTTATATCATTAACAGACTTTTTTTGTAGACTGGTTGACTGCCACCCGAGTTGACTTGAGTAATCTGGAGGAAAACTGTAATTCTCTACTTCCTTCTGGTTGTGGAAACTTCAATTTAGCTCAATAAACATTTATTCAGAATTCACGTGCAAGGAGTAAGGGATACAGGAACTTACACGCTACCATTTACTGGGATATACAATACATCTACAGATCAGTACATAATTCTGTATAAATCACCTAGCTCCTTTGAGCCTCAGTTTCTTCATCTATAAAATGAGGTGATTGGTTTTGATGGCTTCCAATATCTCTTTTAACTCAAAATCTATAATCCTATGATAAGGAAAGGCAAGATAACTGAGGAGGCCAGAAGCAGGAAGAGGAAAACAATAACAACTAGTGGAGACAAGGAGAGAATTGAACAAAGCTTGGAGTAGGAGATGGTACCTGAGCTGAATTTTGAAGTAAAAAATAATTCTAAAGGCACAGTCGAGGATAAACAGTATTCTGGATATAATAATGGTGTTCAAATGATGAACTGGTTGGCAGGTGAATGGATGTCAGTCACTCTTACCTACCTTTTTCTGGGGTTGACTATATTTGTAAGGTGACTAAATCTCCAACCACTCCATCAGCCCATGCCCTCTAGAGAGTGACTTTCAAACCAAGCCTTTGAAAGATGGCAGGTTCCCACCTCAATGCCAGGCCAGTTTGTTAGCTATTTATAGGGATATTTAACTCATTTGCCTAAAAAAATTCTTGGTTAAATGTTTTTTCTATCATTATAAATATAAATTAACAGCTATTTTTTTTCACTCTGAGCCCCCAGCCAGAGATTATGCGTTGGCAAAATACTACAATTTTCAATCCAGTTCTCTCTCTTTCATATGCTCCACTGAAGTCCAACAATAACACAAATAATTTAGCAACGTAGATAGTTAACAGCTCTGTCACTTGGCTCTTAAGAGACAAAGGAAATATTTAAGCACAAAATGGTTGACTTTTGAGAAAAATAAAGGTGAGGGTAGGGGATGGGAAAAGCATTAGACTCAGAGGCATGGACTTGCCTTCTTGGAAGAGAAACTTAAAGGGAAAAGAAAAAAATTTTTTAAATTATTAAACTCCATTTGTAGCTGTAACAAACTTTAGCAGCAATAGATCCTTCCCTAAAACCTCATGCACAATTTACCCACACAGCCTTGGTTCCATATTCCAGCATTGAGTGAGATCATGACTGAAATCCATGTTGTTTTCACATCCTCTTGCTTCTGCATGATTCTACTTCTCCTCTTTCCATAAATCCAAAAGGTGAGGCAGAACAAGCTTATCAAAGCCAAGACCTCCACCGGAACCAAGGCCATGGCAAAACTCCCTGGGGAGAGAGATCAAGGAGGATACTGGGAGATGTCTAGCTAAAACCAGTAGGTATCCATCTTTATCATCTTGATATCCTTGGAGATACCTGGAAGAAGAGTGACCAGTGTACAAGGGATACAAATCAAAGTCATTTACAGGAAGCCCCTTCTTCTGTCTTACTCTTTATCTCAAAATCCTTTGACACCATCCCCCATTCTCTCCTCCTTTACTATAGTCTTAATGAAGAGATGGTCCTGTTTCTCTACATGACCAACCCTTCAATACTTGTATCCTCAATCCCATCCTCTCCATCTTCTCCAGCAGTTTGCCTCAGCAATCATCCCTTCTGTTTCTCTAAGCTTCAATCTTTCCTTATTCACTGACCCAATAGAATAGACTCCTTTAGGGCAAAGATTGCTTCATTTTTGTTTCTCTCCAGCACCTAACATAATGAGTGCTTGTTGAATGACTGATTTAGCTGGTAAGAGATCCTTGGAAACCTTGGAGAGAGAAGTAGAGTGACAAAGTTGAGTGACAGAATGGAAAGTGCTGAGAAGTGACCGGGAGGTGAGGACATAGAGGAATTAAAAGTAGATAACTTTTTCTAGGAATCTGGCTATAAAAGAGAGAATAGCTATATGATGGCTAACAGTCATGGAAGGGGTCAGGTGAAACTGTTCTTTTGTTTTTTGTTTTGTTTTAAAAAATGGGGGAGATGTGAACATGTTTGTAGGCAGTAGGGAAAGAGTCAACAGATAAGGACAGATTGAAGATGACAGAAAGAAAGGGAAGAATGATCAAGGGTATATAAGCTCCTGGATAAAGTATGAGGGTAGAGGCTTAACCTCTGACTTTTTCTAGTCACTTCAATAGAATACCAACTAAAATTTCCATCCAATGAAATTCTGCTAGAACTTCAAGTTCAATTCTGAAATTTAAATTCAGTAAACGGGGAGATTCCAACCATACTAAGAAATCATGTGCAAAGATATAATTTTCACTTTTATTGTTCCAGCTGTTATCCTGTTAATTGATACAACCGATTTATTCATAAATAAATATATTCATAGCAAAAATATGGATCATCAAATCTGATGTAACCTTCTGTCTAAACATTTAAAATTCTTCAACCAGAGATTTTTTTCCCATGTAATTATTATTTACAGGCTGGGGGAAAAAACCCATCATTACTGATGCTACTCTCTGCTATGTATATAAAAGCATGATTCTTGATTTGGCAGTTTAGAGTGGAATATCTTGCTTTGTGATATCAAACTGTTGTGTCAATATTGATTGATAATACATAGTATCTTTCAACATATTGAGTTGACTTTTCTATACAATGCTAACTATAATGTCAAGGAAAATCTTATAGAATGAGTAGAATTTAATAACTATATTATTTTCTTGGTCAGAATTTATGTGCTCTGTATATGTAGAAATATAGCTTAAAGAAGTTAAATTAAGAGATTAACATAGAAGAAAAATATTCTTTTCATCTATACTAGTCTGCTTGCTACAAAATATGGGGGGCCATATGACCAGTCTCAAGTTTACTCCTGTAGCATACCTATATATAAAAGGAACCTTTGAATGCAGCTGTTTATAAAATGGGGATATCTGAATTTCTAGTTTCACAAGGTACGGTTGAAGACCCCAAGATATACCACAGGCTATGCAAGTGATTTACAGAGGACATGTGCCACATGAGGATAAAGACTCAGAAATACTCCCCTTCAGGGCAATCAAAAGCCCACAAATAGGCCTTAATATGCCTGCAAAGGAACATACTTAAGGTTGCTAGTCTTAAGTGGATTCTGTCACTATAAAAATTCTTAACTACTTGTATATGTCAATATGGAACATTAGTATAATTCTTAGCACCTCTTTGGTGTCTGAATCTGAAGGAGCCAAAGAAAATATATTCAACTAGGAATAAATAACAGACCTTAGCATCATATTAGTTGTATGGGGCAACATCCAATGAGGAATTTTGATATTTTTTCATTGTTGTGAATCATAACAACATTATTAACATATCAACAACTTGTTGAGGTGGGGAAATAAATTCTATGTACTCCGTGTGTGTGTGTGTGTGTGCGCGCGCACACGCGCATGCTACACGCAAGTGCCTCTGCTGGCTAGAGCAAGAGGTAAGAAAGAGAATTTCTTAGGGACTTCAAGCCATGAGAACTGTGCATCCACAAGTAGGAGGAAGAGTCTTTAGGCACACAGATTGCTGCAATGCAGGTCATTATTTTTTACATTAAACAATGGATTGTCTCCCAATGCTGCTAAGTTCATTTCAATTACAAAACCGAAGTGCCAGTCATTCTTTTCAAGGTAGTAAGTGTTGTGTTTCCATACACAAAATAAGAATGCCTGTACATACACAGCAGATGTCCAAAGGCACTTCTTTGGGACAGAATTACTGAGATAACAGAACGTCCTGCACTGAAGAAAGCCCTTTTTGTTCCTATGTGCCAAGCAACAAGTGACAGCGATTCTTAGGGCTCTTGGGAAAGCAGGAATCAGTGTTTTTTGGTAACCAGGCAGAAGACAGAACATCCTGAGTGCCAACCCGACCACATATGACCTCCCTCTTGACATTGCTATCCCCTCTTTCTGCTTTGGGAGAACCAGCTCCTCTCCAGCATGTTAATTTCTGAACTGCTGATCGGCTTCAGAACTCTACAGATTGCCCTCCAGTGTAAACTATAGGAATTAAAGATGTCTACACACTTTGATGGTCTCTTTCATCCTTCAGGAATCTTGGAACCTCTGCTGTGAGAGACTCCTCTCTAAGAGATGAACAAGAAGTAGCATTCCTATAGACTCCACATCATCAAAGCCCTTGACAGGCATTAACTGACTGACCTTCCCCTCAGGCAGGCAAGTGATGCTATCCTATTCCTCTGTCACAGTTGAGGAAACTGTTGCTGAGAGATGGAATGAATGGCTGACCCAAGGCCATAGAGGGCAGAAATATTTAAAGTTGCTATTCACATTCATGAACAACTGGTATCCATCGTCATGGGGAGAAAGACCAGTACTCTGGACCTGACTGACCACTGAGAGAAGCAGATTTATAAAACCTCTGAGGAAGAAGATCTGGAGCTTTAGTTCAGATGAATCTTTGCCTTTACATTAAAAAAGTCTGCCTTTTATCAAAATACAAATCTTAGCATGGTGAGGTGCGAAATTACAAAACAAAAACTTCAGTAGGGTAAAAGCTCTTACTGCCTCCTTAATTGTAATGCAAGATCTGCCTCTGAAGCAGTTTTCAACCTGAAGCAAAGTACCTTGTGCCTATTCCAGACAGAGATGAAAGTCAATCTCTAAGAGCAGGAAAGAACCAATCAGATTCTCCTAAGGGTGGGAGATAAAGCAAGAGAGGAGAAGGAGGAACACCTTCCCTCAAGGGGAAGGGAACAGGGTTAGGAGTGGTTACTTCCTGCCTTTCCAAAACCAAGTGGAAGCTCCTCTGTGCTGACTTAAGGGGGTCCTGGGCTTGGCAGTGGGGACAAAAACTAGGATTAACATATCAAAAGCAAGTAAAAGGAGGGGGAAAGAACTAGGAGGGTGAAAACTAGAGGAGCCTGCTGGTGGGTTTCTTACTTATCAGTCAATACTCTGCATTGAAACATTTTATACCCCCTTTTTCCTCTCCCCCACTCCCACCAATGCTTTTCATTCCTGGTGTTTTTTTTTTATTTTAACCCTTCTGGTAATTGAGGACCATTACATTCTACCTAGAAGGGCAAACAAGCCCCTATTTGGCTGTATGATTAAAAAGAAAGGAAATTCTTTGCAGTTTACTAGGAGGGCTCTTTCTTTAAGAATTATTAATGATGCATGGACAGGGTTGCAGGAAACAGAACAGCTAAATCTCTAAAGATTTAGATTTCATATTCAACAAACTGAATGTCAAACTTCCAACAGCTGATTAAATCATGTCTGAGGTGTAATGCCACCAAAGAAAGCAGAATTTCCTAAAATTGACATTTGCAGAAACAAGTGACTGACAGGTGATATCTAAGTTGTGTTGGGTTACCTTTACCCAGGTCTCACTTCTTTCTCACTCCTCTCTAGTCCTGCCTGTGTCTATGACTTCCCTTGCTACTAGCACTAGTTCACCTAGTCTCACAGACATGCCACCGATTTTTCTCTAAAGCAATAGCTGTGGAAGAGCCTCTGATGAAGCATCCCATTTCTTTAGGCAGTCTGTTAACTATTTCAGGCGCTGAGAATTTAGCTTTCCAAGTAAGAGAGTAACTTCTTCACAGGTCTTTCATGTTAATGGTTCAAAAGGCTTCATTCCACATAACTTTTTTTCTAAAATTTTGTCACTTGTTGTACTATTACACAACACACACACACACACACACATCTCTTTCTATCCTTATTTCTCACTACTCCCCTAAGTTCTAACCAAAATAAAGCCAAGCCCGTTCTCTGAAGAAGCTCCCCTATAATTTTCTACCTCTGAACCTTTGGCCCCCACCTCACCCCAAATCCCTTTTTCCATCTCCCTCTACTGAAATCTTACTCATCATTCCAGGCCCAGGTCAAATGTCATCTCATTCATGACAAGTTCCTTTAATTCCCCAATTAGAAAGGATCTCTTTTTTTCCTTGTGAATGCCCATAGTACTACGAACCTTTCTTAGGACCCTGAAAGCACAATTCCTCATGTGGTAGTTAACTGAGTACAGTATAACCCTGCCCCACCATGGAGATATGCGATGGAACCCCTCCCCCAACTGTACAACAGGTACAGTTACCTACCAGTGGTTGACCTCTGACCACTTCCTGTCAGGTGTGATGACTCTTTTAACTGGCTGCTAAGCTGAACTCCCTAGAGTTAGGAAATCTCAACTTTTCTTCCTGCTGGCTTAGATATGTTATGGACTACTCTCTGAGCTTTGGAGTGTCAGTGCAGGGATGCTTTTCCTCACACAGTCATGAGCCTCCTAGGAAAAATCTGTATCTTGGATGGGGCTGCTTTGTGTTTGTCTTATTTCCTTTGGTAGAAGGCCTTCTGAGATCTTGAAAGGCAGCTGGTATCTGCCACCCAAGCAGTGGGGCTTCAGCTGCCAGGGTACTTGCATCAGAGATGCCAGCAGAGGCTGACCAGCTGAGATGGAGATAGTTTCCTACAGAGAAAGTGACCACAATAGGAAGCAAGAGCCTCCTCTGCGTTATTGGGATATCCTTAGTGGAGGTGAAATGTAAAACAGCTACTGAGTAGCCCTGCTGCAGATGTATCGATAAGGCTTTGAATATTAGCTTTACAACTGATTGTAATCATACTATTATTCTTTATGGCTTAATTTTTTTTTCTTGTGTGGGAATACAACTTCCTGTTCCGTACATGATTCAGGTTAGCATCTAGGTACTTTTTCACTTCTTTTCTCTGTCCTGAGGAGGACTCCTTAGATTACTGTCAAAAATAGAATTGTTCCTCAGGAATGTGAAGTGAGGTAGAATTGAAGCCCTGAGAGCTTAGCTTCCTTATTGAGGATACAAGCAGACCCAAAGCGATGAACCCAGGGCAAGCCACTAGGACAGGTAAGGGACAGCGATTGTCAAAAGTCACCGGCCCCTGTGGTCTCAGCCTAGCAATATCTGGCTAGCTGCTGTACTGGATGTATCAATCTTATCTCCCATGTTAGACTAAAAGGTCATCCTGAGCAAAGGGCCATATATTATATATAGTAGGTTTTTAAAAAATATTTGTTGAATGAATGCATCTTTGCCCTAAAGAAGCACACATTATGTGATACAACATGGATCACACATTCAACACAAAGAAAGCACTACAAAATATTTCAACAAAGCTTTCATTTGCTGCTAATATTTCTATTTGCATTAAGGAGGTGAAACGTCTGTTAATTGATGGCAAGATGGAATTGAGACCTTATAGTCATGCAAAAGAGGAGAATGGGTGAACTTTGGAGGTCTTGCAAGAGAATATAACCAATTGATCATTCAACATTTGTTAAACGCCTGTTATATGCCCAAGATACAGGGACAAAATGAAATAGTCTTGCCTTCGAGGAGCTTATATCCCATTAGTAGAGATAACAGGGTCCAATATATATACAGAAGTATTTGCAAAATATATACAAGGTAATTTAAGGGTGAAGGTACTAGTAGCTGGGGGAGAAGTGGGTTAGAAAAGGACCTGTGTAGGAGGTAACACTTGAAGGGAATTTGGGATTCTAAACAGATGAGGGTGAAAAGAGAGTGCATTCCAGGCATGGTGGAGTCACAGCCTATGCAAAGATCCAGAGATTAGAGATAGAATATCATGGGTAAGGAATAGCAGGAAGACAAGTTTGGGTGGGCCATAGAGTGAGGGTTGGGAGGCGATGTGTAATAAAGCCTGAAAAGGTAGGTTGGAGTCAGATCATCAAGGGCTTTAAATGCCAAGAAGGAGTTTGTATTTGACCTCAGAAGTAATAAGAAACCACTGGAGTTTAATGAGTAGGAAGGTGACACGGTCAGAGCTATGCTTAAGGAAATTCACCCTGGCAGAAGTGTGGAGGCTGCATTAGAAAGGCAAGAGACTTGAGGCAAAAGACCAATTAGGAGGTGGCCTTGTGAATGAAAAGACAGTGACTAATGCAAGAGATGTTGTAGAGACAGAAATGAGATTTGGCAACTGACTAGAAACACGAGGTGCAGAAGAGGGAAGAGTTGAAGAAGACCTCAAGGTTATGAACCAAGGTTAATGGAAGTATCATGGTGCCCTCAATAGTTACAACAAAGTTCTGAAGAGGGCTGGGTTTGGGGGGAAATAATGAGTTTTGTTTTGGACACTTTGAGTCTGAGATGCTACCTTCCCATATCTTCAAGGTGACCTTGCTAGCCACCTAATTCTTCACATTTCCCTTAAAGCTCTCATCCTTGATCATCTTTCCTTCCTCACATCACATTTTCTAAACATGAAATTTAGTGTTGTATTTGATTCTTTTCTCTTAATGGAGTAAGTGAGATGGCACAGTGGATAGAGCATCAGACCTGAAGTCAGGAAGATCTGAGTTCTAATCTAGTCTCAGATACTTACTAGCTGTGTGATCCTGGGCAAGTCACTTAACCCCTGTTTGCCATTATCTGTTTCTTTATCTGTAAAATGAGGATAATAAAGGCACTTACCTCCCAGGGTTGTTGTGAAGCTCAAATGATACAATTATTAAATGCTTAGCGCAATGCCTGGCATATAGTAAGTGTTATATAAAGGTGAGCTATTATTATTGTTATTAATGTTCTCTCACATTTAAAAATACTAAGACAACATAACCCAATATATATTAGATTAAGTCCAGTTCAAGTATTTTTTCCTAGGTGTTTCCTAAGTGCCTTATATTCTGTGTTCTACTCTGTGGGGATTATAGAAGCATAATACACAACCCCTGGTTAAAAGGAATTTACAATCAATTTGGAAAGATAAAACAAACATACATGAAACCGCTAATAACAAGAGGAAGGGTATGATTAACTACCAACATGAATAGGATAGATTATAAATGCTCATGAATCACAGTAAGATTTCAGTTAATTTAACACAGACACATACCATACCTAGTAAGCATTTTCAAGAATGAAAAATGAACATGCAGTAACCACCTCATAGTGATTTCCATCCTGTGGGTGGGATCAAAACAGCCTCTCTCATATGGAGTCCTTATATTATTAATTACCTTGTGGTGACTTAATTATGGCTAATCCTTCTTTCAGCCTGCTACCAGTGATATGGTCTGTTTTATGTCCTATTTAATGAGCCATTTTTATGGAAGTTGGAGAATTTGTATCTCTAATTCATACTTGTGATTAACATTTCTTTTCTTCCTGCAGAATATGCTGCTTTTTTTTTTAACTTTAAGATAGATACAAACACACATAGCATATGCATTTCCCAAGACTGTCTGCCCCATAATCCTCATGGCCTTTCCTTATTTCAAGATGATCATAGATGCACATTTGATTGTCACATGCAAAGACTGTGTCAACAACAACAATTTTTAGAAAGATCAGACTGTTGAATCTGGGACTAGAATGCATTTCTCCTTACTCTCAGTTGCTGGCTATTTCAACAGTAACATGCTGCTTCCTTTAACGCAAAATTAGCATCCCAGGATACTTAAAATGTTTCATGACAAATACTCAAAATTCAAGCCCCAAATGAAAGAGAATAAAAAATTCAATACATGAGTCTCATCATATACCCTGTCAGCCAAGCCTAAAGTCTGGTAGATAAACCTATAAATTCCAGAACGGAACTTGAAATCTGAGAGCTTGGTCCCTGATCATCCAAACCCAAGAATGGCATAAGAATAATAAAATTGATGGTAATTAACTTTTATGTAACACTGTAGGCTTTCAAAGTGCCTTCCTCAAATAAGAAAAATCTTGTGGGTATTATAGGTATTAGAATCCATTCTTTGAAATTGACAAAACTGGGACTCAGAACAATTCAGTCCCTTCCTCATGGCTACACTGAAAGTATTGAAGCTAAGATTTCCACGTATTTCATCATTCATCTGTTCACTCAATCATGCATTCAAATATTTATTAAGCTCCTACTGTGTACAGACTACTGGGCTAAATGCTAGAAGAAACAGTTTATTAGGTAAGACATTGTATTTGATCTCATAGGACTTGCAATCTAGTAAAGAAATAAGACAAAAATACAAATAATTATATACATATGTTATATAATAAGTGCATTTGAGAAGTGCAAAATAAAATGCTAAATGAGGTTACAGAGGTATCAAGGAAATTACAAAGAGTAAGCAGCATTTGAGTTGGGCTTTTAAAGATTTGTTTAAAGCATGGATGGGGAACCCACAGCCACATGTGGCCTTCTAGGTCCTTGGGTGTAGCTTTCTGAGTCCAAGTTTTACAGAACAAATTCTTTTATTAAAGGGATTTGTTCTGTGAAATTTGGATTCAGTCAAAAGGCCACACTTGAGGATCTAGAGAGCCATATGTGGCCTTGAGGCCACAGATTCCCCACCCCTGGTTTAAAGATATTGACAGATTATAACAATTTCCTATAGAAATTTAAGCCATATAAAGCAATCATAACAATGAGGAGACCACAAGAGCTTATAAACCACCTCCATTAGCAAATGCTCTATCTTTTCACTAAGCAGATAGCTATGGCAGCCAAGGAAAATATCAGTTTAAACTCATTTGCACAACATTACAGAGGAGAATGGTGGAAGATTGTGAGCTGTATCACTTTACAAAATAGCAAAGAGCAGCGGAAGGGAAAATGAATCTGCAAAAACTTCACATAAGACCTAACTAAGCCAAAGCATCCCAAAAGTGTTTATAGATGAAGCTAGAATGGTAACAAGCAGACTCCCAAAAAACCCTCCTCAAAAGCAAAAAAATGAAAATATAACAGATTTTTTAGTATTATCAGAGGAGTCTATTTTCAATGTTAATGACAGGAAAATGACCATATGCATGGGTGTACACCAGAGCTTTGTCCCAAGCACTCTTCTTTCTACACCTTCTTTTTTGGTATTCTTATCAGATACTATAAATTCAACTATCATCTCTATGTAGAACACTCTAGATCTATATATCCAGCCTAGTTCTCTCCTGAGTGCAGTAGTCTAGTCATTGATTAGCCTACTGGACATTTCCATTTGAATGTCTCGTATCTCAGACTCAACATGTCCAAAACAGAACTCATCATCTATACTCCACAAATCCTCCTCTTCTTAATTTCCCTATTATCATCAAGGATACAACCATCTTAGTCACCTACGTTTGCAACCTGAGATGAATCTTCCTGACTCCAGGCCCAGAACCCTATCCACTGTGCCACCTAGCTGCCTGGCCACCTCATTCATATCTTCATTATTTCTTTCCTGGAATTTTGCAATAGCTTCCTAATTGATCACCCTGATTTTATTTTCTTCTGTCTACAATCCATTTTCCACACAGCTGCCAAACTTACATTCCTTAAGTACAAATGTGACCATGTCAGTTTCCTGTTAAAGAAGCTCTAATGGCTCCCTATTCCCTCTAGGATGAAATACAAACTTTTCTGTTAGATATTTAAATTTTTTTTCACAACCTAGCACCAATCTATCTTTCAGGCTTATTATACATTACTCTCCTTCACATACTCTATATTTTAGCTAAGCTGGACTACTTACTGTTCTCCATACATGACATTTTATCTTCCATCTATGTACCTTTGCATAGAATGTCCCCCATACCTAGAAAGCATTGTCTCCTTATCTGTACCTTGGAAAGTCCCTAGTTTCCAAAACACAACCACAACAATACAAAAACAAAAAACAAACACAGCTCTGCTGCCACCTTCCTGAGCAGTTAAAAGTAAATAACGAGAGTAAATAATGAAATAGAGTGAAACTTTTGTTTTAAAAAATAAAAAGATCACATAATTATATGCGCCAAATATCAAAAAACTAGGTTCAGAATTTTCTAATTTTTCAATTGTTATTTTAATTTCTTAAATATAGCAACAACAATTTGTTAACTTACATCACAAGGCAATTATAGGTAATAAACCAAAGTTCCTTCCCTTTCTAGGACTTGAATCTGAGGAGAAGAATGAAATAGATGAATACTAGAAGTTAAATGATGATGGAATGAATGCCAATTTTTAAGGTACTTTTTAGCCTACATAATTACATTGACAAATATCAAATTCATAACCAAAAGGGCTCATTCTACAAGTCAGATCCTCACAGATTCTTTTAGATTCTCCCTTCAGCCTGTTGCTGGCAGGTTTAGATAAGGGAAAGAGAAGCAAGGGGTATGGAAAAATGTAAATTCTCTGGTCTAGAGGTTCCTAATTTGATGTTCTTGTTAGAGCTATAAGGTCTCATTACCTGACTTAGTTATTGGCAAAGCAAACTTGAATCGTATTAATATCTATTTTGTAATAGTGTTTAATAGAAAAGGGGATCTCTGCAAATGACCTGAGCTGGAGAAGCAAAACTGCTAGATGAAACTGCTCTGAAACCCCAACCACTCCAGCATGCCTAAGAGGAGAGATCTCCAGAGGACCAGAGGACCGCATCAGGGGTTGTTTCAGAAACCAGATAGCTACCTGTATGAGATGAGAAGTCTGAGCCCTAAGATATAATGGACTGATGAAATGGATAGAAGGAATGAGTTACTGAGAAAGAGACTGTACTGTTACTCTCTGTAACGCCTGCTTGCCAAAGGGATTGCCCCCAACGGCTCCTGTCAATGCATCAGTCAATCTGTCTCCTTCTTCCCTTCACATTGTTTCCTATCATAAGGCCCCTAGTTAAAAAACTCTTGATAAAAGCATTTGTCATGTTAGTTTGTGATTCACTGAGGCAACTATGTCTCTCAAGTGAATCAAAAGGGGGAATAAGAGAAATTAATATTACACTGCTATGTTAATGTATTATTAATTTGTGATCTACCTTTTTGCTTCTATTTTCTGTAAAGGCCCAACTCCTGTTAAGGTCAGTCAATCTACAAAGGGCATGGCTGATTGATGAGATTGCTCTTAGCCCTCAAGGTACATAACCCTATAAGTCTACACAATGTCCTCCTCCATTGCTCCATATTGGCATGGAGTTAACTTTGGGTTTAAAAGGGTTATACCTTTAGTGTGTAAGTTCTGACATGTTCTGTAATGCTAGAAAGGTTTTTATTATGTTCCTATAAATAGATAATATTTATTTTCCAAGGATTATACTAGCTAAGTATGGAAAGGTTAATCATCAGTAGTCTGGCTACTTACTGATGAATTCTTTACTATGGTGACCCATGAAATAAAGAAAAATATAAAATGGCCCTGTGACCTATGCATCCCCCTTCTGCTTCTGTGGTTACAATGACAGAGATTTAGGAAAGAGGGCTAAGAATCACACAGTTAATATACCATTTATAAACCTTAATTTGATGCTCTAAATGGAAAATTTCTGTCCAGTTAATCCTGAAATCCTTGCTGTAAATGAAACCAGAAGGCAGATGGAAGTTAACACTAAATGGAAGGATGACTCACAGGTTCTCTTTAGAAAGCAAATAAATGAGTTGGTCAAGTCGGTTTTATCATGTGTCCAAAGGCAAAAATAAACAAAATAAACAACATTTCACGGGGCATTGGGTCATCTCATATAGCAGTGAACATGATAGTCAGGTTGTAGTATATTGATTTGGGAAGCTAGGTGGTGCAGTGGAGAAAAGGCCCGACTTGGAGTCAGGAAGATTCATCTTTCTGAGTTCAAATCTGGCCTCAGACACTTATTAGTTGTGTGACCCTGGGCAAGTCACTTAACCCTGTTTGCCTCAGTTTCCTCATCTGTAAAATAAACTGGAGAAAGAAATGGCAAACCACTCCAGGGTCTTTGCCAAGAAAACCCCAAATGGGATCACAAAGAGTTGGACATGACTGAAAAACAACAGAGGTATTTTTTTTAACACAATATTACTGTGTCATAAGAAACAACAAACATAACAAATTCAGAGAAACTTGGGAACACTTGTATGAACTGATGCAAAACAAAGTGAACAGAACTATGTATATAGTTATATATACACTATATATATATATGAAGATAATATACACAATAATTATAATAACATAAAGGAAAACAAAACTAAAAACATCACCGTTCAGGTCAATGCAATGGCCAATCTTGACCCTATAAAACTGATGTTGAAACACGACTACCTCTTCTTTCTTAATGTTTTGGCTTATTTTGCTTGATTGTACTTTTTTTAAACAATAACACGTGATTTTGTAGGATGGGATGATTGAGAAGTGATAAATTTGAAAAAAAACAGTATCAATGTAAAGATTCTTTAAAGAATGCCTAATTTTTTTTTGAGGCCAAGTTTCCATGTTCTCCCCAAGCTAGAAATGCAATGGCCATTCACAGGCTAATACTCCTTCTGAGTGGCATAGGAGGTCTGACTCATTCCATTGAGCCAGTTCACCCCTCCTTAAGAAGTCTGGTCCTCCCTACCCATTCCCCAGTCCAGGGAACTTATCATATTTTTAGCCCACTGAAGCTCAGAAATCCTGACCCCAAGGGATCCTCCAGTTTCTGCCTTCCCAGTATCAGGGATCACAGGTGCATGTCACCATGTCTAGCAAGAATGCCTAATGTTTGAATTATTGTATGCAGTTAGATGGACAGCCCATATAGACAATCCAATAACACAAATATCTTAGTCACTTCAGATGGACAGTGAATGGGCACAGAATTGAACAGGAGAAAGACAAAGGGCTGGATTGCATTAAGGAAACAGCACAGTGCTTTTAACAACTCCAAGATTCTCCATGAAATAACATCATTATTCTTCCTAGGATGCTATCTATGACAGTGAATCATGGAATTCCAATCTCCAAAGAATTAAGTTTCAGGTCACCCAGAAAGAAATAAAGAGATGCATAGTGGGTGTGAATAAGCCACCAGAACCACCAGTGAAGTAAGCACTAAAAACATTGTAAAAGATACAGAGAAGATACATGACCTGAAGAGAAGGTAAGCCATTCTCAGGGCCAGAGTGAGTGAAAAGATACTATGTCCCTTGTGTGTTCCACTGGCATCTGTATAATGTCAGGGTCTAAAGGAAGCCTCACAGCACATGGGGTATGCTCTCTGTGGAAGATGTATAGAAGAGAATGACAAGAGTCTCACAGGATGAGAAGGCATAGGTATATTGCAACCTGTACCCCTGAAGGCAATACAGACAGAGAAGAAATCACAGCTCTATCTGAGCATTCTTCCAATAAAATTTAATTTCTATTTGTTTTCATTACTATACTCTTATAAAAGAGATGCAGCTATCAATTATATAAGTTGATAGTTTTATATATTATGTATACCTTTAATTTGGTTAAAACACTGATTAGGAGAATATGGTCAGTATGAATCAAGAAAAAGCATGTCCTAGTGGATAGAGAGCCAGCCTCAGAGTCAGGAAGTATGAATCAAGAAAAGCATGTCCTAGTGGATAGAGAGCCAGCCTCAGAGTCAAGTCCCTCCTTTGACATACACTTGCTATGTGACCATGTTACTTAACCCTCAGTGCTCTGGACAATTCTCTAAGACTATAAGTTGAAGACAAGGTACCAGCATGCATTGGTAAAAGGAATTCCTTTACCTGGAAATTTCCTAAATGAAATCACAGGTCCAGTCCCTATCCCTGTGAATCAAGAAAAATGGACTTTGAGACAGAGTACTAGAGCTCTAAATGCCAAGGCAGCAAGGATTGTGGCTCAGAGAGAGGAAATTGAAATGGCACTCACTGCACCTTCCCAAAGGTGCTTCTGCCCTGTCACCCTGACCCTGGAAGCAATGGCTACTGCCAGATTCATCTACAGATGCTCTCCTTCCCTGACCAGCTACTGACAGTGGTGGAACACTTTGTGGTGAACATATTTGTAACATTGCAGAAATCTCAGAGTTTAAAGGTATGCATCTCCACCTTTGGTCCCTTCCCCCTACCACCACCACCACCACCACAGCAGATGGGTGCTGTGGTGAAGATCTTTTCAGCAGCATGAAAAGATCCCAGTGTCTCAAGGCCAGCTTCCTTTGCCACGATGGCATTCTCAGAAATCTCTCCCACTACCTCCCCCCATCCCACAACTGCTTGCCCCAGGTGAAAATATTGCTAATTATGCCTCTGGTGAGTTTATCAGAAAAAAATTTAAACACAGATTGAATAAATGCTTTGTGACTGACCTTTAAAAAAAATCAGTGTAGAGAGCTCCTGGTGTTGGGGGTAAGCTGGGTGGGGAATTCCCTTTGCTAATGCAGATCAATGCCTTCTCTGCAGCTGGAAGTCTTAGAGAGCTGCCTGGGGTGTGGAGAGGTGAATTAACTTGCCCAGTGTCACACAACCAGTATATGTCTGATAGAGGACTTGAAAACAGATCTTCCTGACTCTGAGGCCAGCTCTCAATCCATTTCACCATGCTGCCTCTCTATGATTTACTTTAGAGGACTTTTATGAGAGTAAATAGATATGAATTCTTGCTGAAAGTCTGTCTCAAATCTCATCAACTTCTATGAGTATTACTTTAACACATATAACTCATACATACATCATACACATATACATACATGCATGCATACATGCATGTGTGCATTGTGTGTATGTGTTTATGTGTTATACATATATGTTATACGTGTGTATGTGCGTGTATATCTCCATCCATAATCTCTCCTCTATACTTTAGCCACACTTTATCTCCTGCTTACTAGATTTACCTCCTGGACTTTCTTCTCTTAGCCATCTGCTGTCCTATGGCCAACAAACCCCCTCCCTCTCTCCTCTTTGAATCCCTGTGATTCAGAGTCCAAGGATGCTTAGACAAAAAATCGCTTCCCCTGCTACCATCTCCTGCTCCTTTGTTTCCATTTGCCACAGTCCTACCCCTCCTGGGTCCTTATCCCACTGTCTTACTCCTCCATTGTGTCCCTAGAAAAATGTAAGTCCCATGAGAGCAGGGATTGTTTCCTTTCTTGTTTCTGTATCCCCAATGCTTTGCACAATGCCCTGAACATAATGTGCATTTAATAGATGCTTGTTAAATGAATTTTGAATGCCCTATGGAATTCTAAATCTATTGTTAACAAATTGCCCTTCATATTAGACAGCTTCTCATACTCTATCCATTTCCTTGCAATCATGAGACTCTGGTTCCCTCTGGAAGATACTACATCCCTACCCACTTTCTTCAATGCTGGATGATCCTTGAAGTCTCATGTTCCCATCCATCCTGAGCCCAGAGGAAAAGAAGCAAGTACAGTCCTACCTCCCTACTATCACATCCATACCCCTCCTCCTTATACCATTGCTCAGTAAATTATTCAGAAGTATTTATTCAGATTATTGCCAGTACCTGGTAGCAATTATCTACCAGACCTCAGATCATTCTCTCTCCTTTCTTAAAGAGTTCAGTACCTTGCTCAAAGTCTTTCTCCTCTGCCTAACTCTTACTTTATACTTGGGACTTCAATATACATGTTAATATGTCCTTAAACATGCTGGCTACTCATCAACCTCTTTACCTCCCATGACCTACACCTTCTCTCTACTTTGGCCACAAACTTGAATTGTCATGCCTGCATCTTATCATCATCTACAAGTTTGCCATCTTCAAAATCAAAGATTTTGAAGTTCCTCTACCTGACCTTCCTATTCTTCCATCTATCACTGAACTTCACTTCTCCTAAACTTATTCTTCATCCTTACCACAACTTCTATCCCTTCCTGTTTTCCCAAGCTACCACCTTTGCTCTGGCCTCAATTTCCTCTCTTCAAAATCATGACACTCTTAATTAACCAGTTCAGTTTTATGCTCTCCTCAACGTTTCCCCTAATGTCTTTTCTAATGCTGTTTATCTTTGTCCAAACCTCAAGTCAACCTTACACCTCTCTTCTTTGCTACTACTACTAATATGCTGCTGACTACTACTGGAAGAAGTATCCTAGTGGTGCTAACAGGATCCTCTACAAATTTATGCTATTTGATTTTGACTGGAACTTCATTGATGTACTTATTCCTCTTTTACCTCATATTGCACTTACCATAGAGCCTGTTTCCAATCTCTCCTCACATCACTTATTCCACCTCCTTTGCTCCTCCTCTCAGCAAAGGACCACTCCTTATACTTTTCCAAGAAAACTGAGGGCATCCATCAGGACCATCATCTTCTTATCTCTTCTATACCTCAAAACCCTTCTATGTCTTCCTCCATTCTCCACTCCTTTGTTCTGTCTCAGAGGAACAGTGGTCATTCTCTGTACCAAGTTCAACCAATCTACCCCTGCCGTTTGTCTTCTTCATGAGCTCATCTTTTCAACCATTTCCCCTCTCTTTTATAAAAATCTTTAGTCTTTATCCACTGGCTCCTTCCCTACACCCTAGTAATATGCCCAAATTTCACCCATTCTTAAAATCAAAACAAAGAAAAAACTTCCCTTGATCCTACTATCCCCTTATGCTGTCATGCTATATTTTTTCCTCTATTTTATTACCAAGGTCCTAGAAAAAGCTTTCTAAGCTCTTTTCTTCTCTTCCCATTTGTGTCTTAATCCCTTAACATCTGGCTTTTGACCTTTCCACTTGACTGATGTTGCTTTCTCCAAGGTTAAAAATAATCTCTTAATTTCTAGATTGAATAGCCTTTCTCAGTCCTCATTCTCTTTGTGGCTTTTGATAAATTTCCTGATCATTCCTTCTTGGTCTCATTTGTTAGATCATCATCAGCTGTCCTGGCCTCTTTGGTTGGTCATATCCCAGGGCTCCAACCTCAACTCAACTCTTGTCTCCTCTCTTTTCCTCTCCTCTTCTCTCCTCTCCTCTCTCTCATCTCATGAGCTCCCATAGATCCAACAACCATTGTGTCCCTCCATCTCATCTCTTGTAGACTTAGACTCAGTTTTGCTGGGTAAGGTATTCTTGTGTAAGCCTATGTCTTTTGCCTTTTAGAATACAGTATTCCAAATTTTCCATTCCTTAATACTTGTAGCAGCTAAAACTTGTGCTCTTTTTATGTGGTTGTTTGCAGTATTTTTCTTTGACCTAGAAACTCCTGTATTAGGCTATGTTGTTCCTAGGAGTTTTTATTTTGGTGTTTCTTTCAGAAGGTAACTGGTAGAATCTTTCTATTTTAACTCTGTCCTCTGGATCTAATAGATTTAGACAGTTTTCATTTGTGATTTCATGAAATATAGTTTCTAGGCCTTTTTTAAAACATGGTTTTCAAGTATTCCAATGACTTACATTTTCTTGTCTTGAACTGTTTCCCAGGTTAATTATTTTTGATATCAGACATCTTACATTTTCTTCTACTTTTTTAATCTTTTTCTTTTCTTCTAATCTTTCTTGATGTCTCAAGGAGTCCAATTGTTTGTTTCACTGTCATCTAATCTAATTTTGTTCTTTTTCAACTTCTAAGATTTGCTCTTACATCGAGGTACAGTGGAAAGAGTGATGTATTTGGAGTCAGATAAAGGACCTGAGTTCAAAACCTGATTCTACTACATACTGCCTGTGGTCTTGGGAAAGTCATTAAATCTCTCTGGGCCTCAGTTTCTTTCTTTCTTTCTTTCTTTTTTAAACATATTTTCACATTAGTCATGTTGTAAGGAAGAATTAGAACCAATAGGAGGAACCACAAGAAAGAGGAAACAAAATAAAACAGAAGGAAAAAAAGAACAAATAGTATGCTTCAGAAAGCATATATATATTAGAGAGATCCGTGTTCAAACTTCACAGTTCTTTCTCTGGATGTGGATAGCATTTTCCATCATGAGATTTTTGGGGATGTCTTAGATCCTTGCATTGCTGAGAAGGGCTAAGTCTTTATAAGTTAGTCATCGTACAACATGGCTGTTACTTTGTACAATGTTCTCCTGGTTCTGTTTACTTCACTCAGCATTAGTCCATACAAGTCTTTCTGGGTTTTTCTGAAGTCTGCCTGCTCATCATTTCTTATAGCACAATCGTATTCCATTACATTCATACACCACAACTTGTTCAGTCATTCCCCAGTTGAGAGACATCCCCTCAATTTCCATTTTTTTGCCACCACAAAAAGAGCTGCTATAAATATTTTTGTACATGTGGGTCTTTTTCCCATTTGTATGATCTCTTTGGGATACAGCCCTAGAAGCAGTATTGCTGAGTCAAAGGGTATGCACAGTTTTATGGCCCTTTGGGCATAGTTCCAAATTACTCTCCAAAATGGTTGGATCATTTCACAACTCCACCAACAATGTATTAGTGTTCCAATTTTCCCATATTTTTTCCAACATTTATCATTTTCCTGTTTTGTCATGTTGGCCAATCTGATCAGTGTCATGTGGTACCTCAGAATTGTTTTGATTTGCATTACTCTAATCAATAGTGATTTAGAGCATGTTTTCATATGACTATCGATGGCTTTAATTTCTTCATCTGAAAACTGCCTGTTCATATCCTTTGACCATTTATCAATTGGGGAATGACTTGTATTCTTACAAATTTGACTTAGTTCTCTATATATTTTAGAAATGTGGGCCTCAGCTTCTTAAAATGATAAAATGAGGGAGCTGGACTATATGACTTTGAAGGTCCCTCTCTCTCTAAATCTATGTTCCTGGTTCTGCTCTCTGGAACCAAACAGAATAAGTCTAAAATGTCTACATGACACAGTCCTACAAATATTTGAATATAGCTATTATGTCCCTCCCTGAGTCTTCTCTTCCTTAGGCTAAATGTCCTCAAGTTTCTTTAACTAATTAATACTCATGACATGGACTCAAGGCTCTTCACCATTCTGTCTGTCCACTTCTAGAACCTCTGGAAGCCTACCAATACCCTTCCAAAATCATGGAACCCAGAATTAAACATAATACTCTAGATGTGGTCTGGCCAAGGATGCCCGCAGGGCACCATCATCTTCTTATTCCTAGAAGCTATGCCTCTCTTAGTGCAACCCAAGACTGCATTAGCTTTTTTAGCTGCCTTATCACAGCACCAACTCATTATGAGCTCACAATCTATGGGAAAAGTACAGATCTTTTTTTCTTTCTTTCAAATAAATAGCTATCTAATGAAGTATCTCCACCTTATAAGCAAGATTTTGATTTTTTTAAACTCAAGCACAAGGCTTTCCATTTACTCTTATGGGAATTCATCTTTTTAGATTCAGTACAGTGCAAGATTTTTTCAAGCAACCTTGACCTCTATCAAGATCTTTTGGATTCTGACATTGTCATCTAGCGTTTAGCTCTAACCTTCCCAGATTTGTGTGATCTTCAAATGTGATAAGCTATCTATGCCTCTAACCAATTATTAAAAAAAAAAAAAGTTAAATCACACAGAGCCAAAGACCAAATCCTGGAACACTCCATTGGAGATCTCCTTCCAAGTTGACATTGAACTATTCAGGATTACATTATAAGTGCAGCCATTCAACCAGTTCTGAGTTCATCTAATTACATATTATATTATGATCTAGTCCATATCTCTCCATTTTTTCCAAAAGAATAATCAAAGTATTTTAGCAGGTGCTTTGGCAAAATCTGGGTAAACTATATTTACCCACAGACTTCCCCTTGTTTATCAAATTAGTAACACTATAAAAAAAAAGGAAATAAGTTTAGTCTAGAGTGACCTTTTCTTGATGAAGTCAGACTGGATCTTTATAATCACCATTTTCTTTTTCTAGATATTCATTGATCATCTCTTTAATGATTGATTCTAGGATTCTCCCAGAAATATAAGGCAATTTCATTGGTCCATATTTTGCAAACTCTATTCTCTTCCATATTTTGAAAACTGGCACATTTGCCTCTCTCTGGGATTGCATTACCTTTCCTAAGTTCCACAATCTTTAAAATTTCATCGACAGAATCTCAGCAATCATATTCACCAATTCTTTCAGTCACCAAGAATGCAGTTCAGGGGTTCTTAACCTTTTTTGTATCATGTAGGACTTTGGCAGTCTGATGAAACCAGTATTAGGATAATGTATGCATAAAATAAAATACGTAGGCTTATAAAGGAAGATAATTACATTGAAATAAAGATGTAATTTTTCCCATCTAAGTTCACAGATCCCCATGAAATTTATCGATGGACAAGAGATTCTTGTCCATTTTCAACCTCTGAGGACCCAAGACTGAGAATCCCTGATGAAATTCATCTGGACCAAGTCACTCAAGTTCATCAAGGGCAGCTCAGTCTCTCTTATCAGCTTCTTACTTAGCTTGATTGTCAATTCCCTGTGAGCCATTTTTTGCTATTTCTTTTCCAGTGCAAAATTCATTTTCCCTGACAGAGAAAACAAAAATAAAATAAGAACTGAATAGCTTTGCTTTCTTGCTGTTGTCAGTTATCATCATCCCAACTATTCCAAGCAGCAACACTAACCCTTCTTTGATTCTCTTCTTTACCCCCCAAAAAATTTTTAAAAAACTCAAACTTCCCAACACCACATTTTTTGTTCACAGCTTCTTCCAACAGCCTTAGTTTATTCTGACCTTTAGCACACCTAACACTACTTTTCTTTTTTTTAATTAATGAGCATTTTTTCTCTTTCCCACTTCCTCATATTTAAAAAAGAAAAACAAAACTCTTGTTAAAAAATATGTATAGTCAAGCAAAATGAATTCCCATATTGGCTATGTCTAGAATTTGTTGTTTCATTTTACTTCTTGAATATATAACCTTTCTGTTAGGAAGTCCCCAACAATTGTGGTTGGTCAATTCATTGATCAGAGTTCTTAAAACTTTCAAAGTTGTTGGTTTTTACAATGTTGTTGTTTTATAAATTGTTCTCTTGATTCTGCTCAAACACTGTATAAGTTCATACAAGTCTTCTCAAGTTTCTCTGAAACTGTTCCTTTAGTTATTTCTTATAGCACAATAGCACTCCATTGCATTCATGCACCATAATTGTTCAGCCAATACCTCAACTAATGGATGTCCCATTAGTTTCCAGTTCTTTGCCACCCCAAAAAGAACTACTATACATATTTTGTACATATGGGCCTATTTCTACAGAACCATGTATGCTGTGTTCATATATTCATATTGTTACCTAACCTTGCTCCCATATTCTGTTCATAACTTTTTAAAATCTAAGTTAGAAACCATAAGTCCAGAAGACTAAAGATGAAATGTGCCATCCCTCTACTGCTACTGAGATGATGAACCTGAAATGCAGAGAGGCATAGCCTCAGTCTTTTCAGGCATAGCCAAGGTGGAAATATGTTTTGCTAGACTATGCATGTTTATGATGAGGATTTTATTTTTTTGTTTGTGTTTGTTATTCTATTGAGGAGGCAATGGAAGGTTATAAATGCATGTAAAATTAATTGAATATTTTTTTTCAAAAATCAAGTTATTTGAGGAGGTCTTTTGTACACATATTAGTCTCTTCAAACAACTCTAATTTTTTCTTCTTAGTGGAATCACTGACCTTTCTGTCTTCAGAATTTTATTCTTGAGTTTCCTTTCTTTCCCTCCTGGGCTGATTTTCCCCATAGAATTTTGGTCTACAGAATTTTACCTATCCTATCTTTGAACTCTTTGAAATCTGCTTTCTCAGAATCCAAGAGTATGTCAGGCTATGCCTGGCTTTCTTCTCTTCTATTACAAACTCTGGGAAGGAGTGATCCCATCTCCCCAAGGTTCCCATCATGTCCACTCCAACAGTCAATGCCTCCCTGTTAGTGAGAATCATAGCCAGCATAGAATTTTCCCTTGATGATTCTTTTACCTTTTGAAGGGTGAAATTATTATTAAGGCCAGTCAATAAGTTATTAGCTTCTTTGCTTTTGGCAAAGAGAGAGCTCCTTTGTGCCTGGATAATTGAAGCCCCTTATCACTAATATAACATATCTCACTATACTCTTTGTTTCTGTTCTGTCTAGTTTTACCTCTACGGAATAAGATGCCCCTCCCAAGTTGAGCTTATCACTTTTAATCTGATCATCATGCTGCCAACTCAAGCCTTGACTGACACCACCTTCCTTAGCCTCCACTCCCTTTTCATTTCAGGGCTGGAGAATGAAGTACCAAACTCCTCCCAATACCTTTCTTTATAGAGAGTAGAAACTGGACTTTTTGGCTTACACCACTGTGCATCTCTTGCTCTGCCTGGTTTCAACTGTTCCCTTGCTAAAGAAATTTTTTTGCATCCTTTGCCTTCAATGGGCAATAGTAAAGAAGTACATCATATACCCTTAGTTCCTTAATCAAAATCTTTATGGTCCAGCTATACTGGCTTATTACCATTTCTCACACATCTGTTGTTTCCTTGCCTTTGCACTGACTGTCCTCCATACTTTGAAAGCTTACCATCCTTAGCCCAACCTCTCAGAATTCCTGGCTTCCTTTAAGACTGGGCTTAGATACCACCTTTTGCTAGAAGCCTTTCACAGTCCCCTGAACTGCTAGTGCCTTTCCCTCCAAAATCACTTTCTATCTACTCTGTATGTATGTTTATGTACATGTTGTCTCCCTTGTTAGAATATAAACTCCTTGAGTGCAGACACTACTTTTTTTTTCTTTGTATCCATAAATGCTTAGCCTCATGCCTGTCCCTATAGGCAAGTCTCTAATAAATGCTTATTGATTTTGATCTATGACCCAATGAATACTTTCGTACAGTATCATCTGCGCCAACTGAGTCACTAAAAATAGGCAGCAGTTATCCTTTTTGACAAGTCTGGATGTAGAAAGAAATTTATGTCTTGCTATGTGCTCTGTTGGTATGCGCAGCTAGGTGGCACAGTAGATAGAGAGCCTGGCCTGAAGTCAGGAAGACTCATCTTCCTGAGTTCAAATCTGGCTTCAGACATTTACTAGCTGTGTGACCCTGGGCAAGTGACTTAATCCTGTTTGCCTCAGTTCCTCATCTATAAAAATGAACTAGAAAAGGAAATGGCAAATTATGCCAGCATCTTTGCCAAGAAAATGCCAAATGGAGTCACAACGAGTTGAACACAACTGAAATGACTGAACAACAATGTGCTCTGTTACAAAGTATCATCCCCATTTGTTACCTGAATTGTGGGTCTAAATCCTAGGGAAAGAAACAAAGACCAGAGAAAGTATGCCTAGTAAATTCAATCCTATTTCTGTGATGTAAATGTCATAGTATCTTATATTGAGAAATCTGCTATACAAGAGTCAAATGATTAATGTCTTCTGACCTTAGGACAACCATATACAAGCAGAATTTCTAGCTTTACAAAATACTCAGGAAAAGTCTCTCCAGATTACTAATGTCTAATTGAAAGAGCAAAATTCTCAAAAAAAAAAAAGAAAATCTTAAAACATAATTAATTATGATATGCTTTAATTTTAAAATGGAATATATATATACATATATTATAATTCTTTTTGGCAGGAAGTATGTGAATTGGAATAGAAATAATGAAGTTTTATGAAAACTCAAGCTGTTTATGGTCTAAGTAAAACCATAATTTTTAGTCACATAGCTTTGAAGCTAATTTTTAAAGAATTACTAAAGGAAAAGGAGGATTTATTGTTGTTGTTCAGTCCTTCAGTCATGTCCGATTCTTCATGATCCCATAGAGCACAGCACACCAGGCCTTTCTGTCCTCCACTATCTCCCAAAGTCTGTCCCAATTCATGTTTGTTGTTTCCATGACACTATCTATCTATCCATTTCATCCTGTTCTATCCCCTTCTCCTTTTGCCTTCAGTCTTTCTCAGTACCATTCCAATAAGTACTATCTTCTCATTAAGTGGCCAAAGTATTTAAGCTCCAGCTATAGTACCATATTCACTGAATAATTGTCACAGATTTTATGCCAATTTTTTTTTGCAAAAAAAGTGGGGTGCGACCATTATGTGAAGTTTTTAAAAATTGTGCCAATATTACTTAAAAATCATTTATTACTAAACTATATCACTGGCAGACAAATAGCACAGTTTAGCTAGCACAAGAAGATACAAGCTTTATCATATCACATGACTTACTCATGACAGCTACGCCTACTCACTGCTTCCCTTGTGCCTCTGGCTTTTCATTGGGTTGAGTGACAATACTGTTAGTACTGCAGCACTCTAAACAAACCATGCAAGTCAGCTTTTGGAAATATACTGACAAGGTGCATGCACTGAGAAGTCTAGGCTCATGGCTCACAATGCAGGAGAGATAAATGCATATCCATATGCTACTGGTGAATACATTGCTGCTCTGTTTACTTTTTAAGTGGCATGATAAACAGAATTATGCCATCTAATGATTACGTGATGAAAGGTTATAAACAAATTTTGGGACTGAAAAAAAAAACAGGGTGAAAAAAACAATTGTGCAATAAAATACTGTATTTGTCCTTCCAGTGAATCGTCAGAGTTAATTTCTTTAAATGTTGACTGATTTGATCTCCTTGCTGTCCAAGGAACTCTCAAAGGTCTTCTTTAGCACCACAGTTTGAAAGTATTAATTCTACAGTGCTCAGCTTTCCTTAGTCCAGCTCTCAGCAGGGTATATTCCAAGCCTATGAGTATATCACAATATCTATTATGTTATTCACTGGTACCTTTATCAGAGATTGAATCTTGATTTGGGCAGAACATTAGTCTAATGTAGTGTGACATTCTTGATATTCATGTGTTTCCATATTACTAAGTTATTTTTCTCCTAAAAGCTGAAATAGAAATTCAGTTGTAATAATTGATTTCTCAACACAAAAATTACTTATAAAGTGTGGAATTTCACGATCCCAGCCAATTACTTGAGTTATAAACTCCTTATTAAGGTAGAGGTCTGCTTCCAATGTGGAGAATGTACTGTCCCAAGCTTCAGGGCTTTGTACAGCTGTTTTCAGAGATACTTCTAGGGACCTGTAAATTTTCAGTTCTTCCAAGGTGGTATGATAAGGGGTGAGGTGTTTACTCTTTTCCTGGCCTGTGCTCTGGTCTATGAGTGACCACAAGCTCTCTTTTCTTTCTTGGAACTGTGAGGGGGATTCCCTCTCCACCGCCACTACAAGCTCCACCACACCAGTGCTCCTCCTCGTCCCAGGACTGCCCCTCAGAACTGTGACCCAGGTCTAAGCACAGGCAAAGCAAGAGATTCCTGCCTCAGCACTGGCAAAGAGATCCCTACAATCAGCCACTCGATTCCCCCTCAGTCTGTGGGCTGGAGGCTCAGGAAGCGGCCGCCACCCCAGGCTGCACTCGGGAACTAGGGCTAAGACCTAGCTTCTCTCTCACCGCAGAAACACTTTTCCCACTGACCTTCTAAGTTGTCTTTGGCATTCATGGGTTGAGAGGTCTGGAAATCACCACAGCTGCCCGTGATTCAGTCCTCTGAGGCCTGCTCTAGGTTCGCTGTGGCCTGCTTGCCCACGCCGAACTGTGCTCCTCTCCCTGCTTGGCGCAATATACCTTTCTGATCAACAATCCAGGTTGTCTTGGGCTGGAAATTTGTTTCACTCTGTCTTTTTGTGGGTTCTGCTGCTTTAGAATTTGTTTAGAGACATTTTTATAGGTATTTGGAGGGGTTTGGGGGAGAGCTCAAGCAAGTCACTGCTTTCACTCCACCATCTTGGCTCTGCCAAAGTGTGGAATTTCTAAATGAGCTAAAGTCAAAGAGTCTTTTGAGTGATCTCTCCTATTTCACCTTTGCTTCTTGGAAATCCCTAACACTCTTCAATACTCAGTTCAAGTTTCGTTCTCTTCAAAGAGGCCTTTCCTGATCCCCCTAGTTGATACCCTGTCTACACATACCCCAGATCCCTTTGTACCGATTTTATATATACACTGTATTTACTTATTTGTGAACATAGTACATTCCCCCAGTAGAATGGAAGGTCCTTGAGGATAGGGACTGTCTTATATTGGTATCCCCAGGGTCTACCATAATACCTGGCACATAGTAAGCATTTAACAAATATCTGTTGATTGATTAATCTCTCCCTTGGATCTTCCATGGCACTTTGTACCTCCGTTAATGCTGCTCAACACATAATATTCCATTTTGTGTCACGGTCCTTTGTGTTTATCTCTTTTCTTCCCCACTAACTTATGAACTTCATCAGTGTAAGGAATATGTATTTTTCTACCTGTGTAGCACCCATAATGCTACAGGGCTCTGCATACAGAAGGCATCCAGTTTTAAAACAGGAACCTGAGAATTGAATTCATTCTCAAAACTTTCTGTTTTTGAAAAATGAAACTTCTCTACATGTTACAGCTGCCTGCAAGGCAACATGTATAAGTCAGAAAAAATTAAACTCCTTCATTCAAAGGGAGGGAAAGAAATCAGGCCAAAGAACAAAAGATGCTATGTGACCTTGAGTAAGTCATTTAACTCTCTCTGGATCTTAGTTTTCTCATCTGAAAAATGAAGAGGTTGGCTTAGATGCCCTCTAAGGTTCTTTCTAGCTCCAAATCCTTTGAACCTATTAGATTTTCTCCCAGTTTAAGCTTACCTGACACCAATGAAGTAATAGCCCAATTCCAGAAGAGTAAATCCTACTCAAAACCACCATGGCTATTTGGTTTGGGAAAGGCTAAGATGGTTACCACCAAAATGTTGACTAAGTCAAGGTTTGGCATGTAAACATTCTCATTTCAAGAATATATATCTATACATGTGTATTCATATCACTCCCTCTAGTGGGATTAAAAATTAACCAGGTTTTCCATTTCACCTCTTTTGGAGCAGTAGTCAAGAACTGTTCCACATTTTCATGTGCCTCATTCTGATCTTCATTCCTTTATGGGTGCTAGAGTGAATTAATTTTATTCTTGCTGAAATTAGATAATGTGGTAGCATAATGGAGTTTTTCATCTCCTTCAAGGAAAAAAAAAAACATCCCCACTAATCTGAATCATTAGCTTCACATGACCTCAGAAAATTATAAACATTTTAAAAACTTTACTTAGAAGAAGAAAACAATCAAACAAGCCATGAGCTATATAGCTGATATAAACATTGATGTCTAAAGGTCCTATTTTCACTACCAAAGCACAACCTGAATTGTCAATAGTTGACTGTACCCGACTTTACTGACTTCAATTTTTCTTGCATATGTACAAGACTAATGATTTTATTTTTGGGGAAGGGATCCCAAACCTTTGATTTCATAGCGATGAAGAATTCCTAATGTGGAAATCTCTGAGGCATCAAAAGGTTAAGTAACTTGCCCATAGTCACACAGCTAGCAAGCCTCTGAGGGAAGATTTGAACTCAGATCTTCCTGCCTGAAAGGCTGGCCCTCCATTCTCTCTGCCATGCCTCTGTCCTAATGTACATGTGAGGATAAATGATATTTCAAGTGCCATGTCCATTTAGTTAAAAATAGTTTTTTAAGTATATTCATGCCATTTCCAAGTTTCAAATGCTATTCAAAAGTTCAGGTGACACTGTGACTTCATTTTAGACTTTTAAACTATTCAATCTGAAGAAAAAACAGTCCACACACCCCAGCAAAGCTTTAAAAAAAACTCAACCATACTTATTACCATATATGTGTGCAGGAATTATAAAATTTTGACAGCAAACAAAGAAAACAAATTAGAAAAATAGATAAAACATAATTTGTCACATGCGTCACTTTGTAACTCATTGTGCCTAATGCAATGGAATTTAATACAGCTGTTACATTACCAGGAAACAGAAATTTAGAGGAAAAGAGATAATTACATTTGTTTTTTTTGTCTTTCTTCATAATGTAATCTAAGTGAAACTTCAATAACCAAAAAGCAAACACACTTATTTGATTATTTTTTGGACTACACTGACTCTGGCTAATGACTAAATAGAACTCCAAATATCTCCCTCAAAGTGCAAGACTCTAAGCAGCCACATTGCTCACTGTTACAGAAATTAATTTAGCCCTAAAATTGATGACAAAGTTTCACATTCCTGGTAAGTGACATTTTATAGTCAGACAAAAGGATATGCCTTCCACCAAAAGCTAATGCTGCGGTCATCAACAACCCAACAAAGGCTATGTCTACCTACATGAAAATGAAAACGTAATGGATGGAAATATTCTCTTATAAAAGCTCCTTAGGCTTCACATGTATTAACGTATTCGTTTGCAAACATTAAGATCAAAGGCAAAGCAACAAATACACCCTAAAAAGTTTTTAGTCAGATTTTTATTAATGATATACAAGTAGCGAGGCATAAAAAATTAATAGGTTCAAGCCTTGAAATGTCAAATGTAATGATCTCCAGCTCTGCTTACCTCCTTTGCTTTTTGTTTCAGTCTTGCTTGCTCTGGGTCTTCTTGCCTTAAGCAACTCTGCATGGTTTAAAAAAAAAAAGGAAAAAAAAGGTTAACAGATGGTTTAAGAGCCCCTCGTCTGTTGCTGCAAGTTAAAAAATAGCAAAGACAGTGGAACAGGATACAAGGTGTCGAAGATGGGATGCTTAAATTCATAGACGTGCAATTTCAAGCCTGTAGGCCTCACCCAATAAACTGTTAAATATTCAGCTGTAAATAAAATCTACAGTAGGTTTTTAAAAAAATCAACCCAATTTACTTATATTATTATCAGTTCTTAGGTTTTAATTCTCCTTCCCCCCATATGTGAGAATTCCCTATTAAATAACCATACTGTAACTCTACAAAAAAAAGTCTTAACCCTCAAACACCAGGCAGTCTATATTCATCTTTATTGCTTCTGAATCCTTTATTTCATGCCAGCCTAACCCAAACAATAACAAAGTAGGCACAATAAAACAAGGAGAAATATGCCAAATGCCTTCTCTAGAGCTGGGTCTGGCTTGTGGTACTAAAATTCCAGTCCTCCAGTGTCCAGTACAATAGCATGAGACCTTCATTGCTAAACAATGACATCATCACACATTATTCACAAAGATGGGCTACCAAAGCAAAGCGACGTTTCTCTTTCCCATTAACACTATCATTAATATGCTGCCAGAGAGACTCCATCCCAAGGGATAACCCTTAAGATTTGTGCTAATAAGAAAACAGTAATAAAATATATCTGTTTGGTTTCAAATCCTGAAAGAAAATCTTTAGTTCTTTGTAATCTGTATTTATTACCTATACATTTTTAAACAGAAAAAAAGAAAGGCTTGCAATATAAACAGTCTCCTTAAGACAGAACAATGACGAAGCCTTATATATGAATATTAGTGCCAATAAAAATATTAGGTTATCTCTGGGAATTCATAGTTTGTGTTTTGATGTAACAAAAGATAATCTTGTCTTTTCACAAGAATCAAACTTCCTAGAAACTGAGTCAAATAGTGATTTACATTTGTTTCCTTTCTCTATGCCACCCCTTCTTCCCTTCCCTCCCTCCCATACATAACCTTTCTTGTAACTGACACTGCAGCTGGGGTTTCCCTGCCTTGTGCCCATTACACTGCTGCTGACTGGCAGCCCTGATTTCAGGATGCTTACACCACACTGTCATGGCCGCAGCTGCTTGCCCACACAGTATTTGTTCTGCCTGCCATACCAGCAGTTGCCCCATTTCAGCTGGGCATACAGCAGCTGCATATGCCAGAACTACCTCCTGAGGCCAGTTTTTACATGTCTGAATCACCTGCATTAGGCTTTTCCAGGATGTAACAAGTGCTGACATTACCAAGAGAATGCAGAATACAATGGGGTGGATATGGAGCTGCATTTCTCACAGGGGATGTAGGTCTCCTTCCGAGGGGCCAGTCAGAAGCCAGATAACCAAGAAAGAACTTCAAGTGCAGGTTAGGAAAGTCCCACTAAGCAAGCATGTCTGCCAACCCAGCCACCATTGTCACTGCTCCAACCTCGTCATTAAGCCCACCCACCTTCTGGATTAGACCCACAAAGAAGAAAAGAGTAGGAAGAAGAAGGGGGTAGTTTATATGAGTCCAAGTCAGTACCAGGCAATACAGGCTGGGTAACAGAGCAAAAGGAACAGTGGGAAGGAAGCATCAGTCACTCAGTGAATCAACAAGAATTAATAATTATTGGACACTGGCCCAGCCAGGAGAGAAACAGTTTAGCAACTGAGGACCAAGGATACACTAGTATACTCTGAACTTTTTTGGAATAATCTCTTCAGCTAATGATGAACATAAAATAAAAGCAAAACTATCCAAGAACAACAGTAATAAATATTTCTTCATTTATTTGCAGGAAATTTTTGTTTTAGATATTGAAGGAATTGCCTCTTTTGAAATATAATGAACTTCTTTTTAAACAGGAAATCTAAATGATCTGTAAGCCTGAATAACCGTGATTTGTTTATGTATATCTATATGTGCATACACATGAGTTGTACTCAGCTTTTGAGTTATAAATGACAGAAAAATAAATTGATATCTGCAGTGTCTTTAAGTCATTGTTATGAACCTTAATAATCATAATGCATGGTTATAAGTTTTAAATGTGTAAGAGATAGAGAGCTTTTGTACTGACACCAACCTGGAATCTGCTTTTTAAAAATTAATCCTAAAAACAAAAACAAAAAAAAAACAAAAAATAAATCCTGACTTCAATTTATTTTCTCATTATTAGCTTCTTTATTCTAAAAATAAATCATACAGAAGTGTGGATGAAAGATTCCAGTTCATTGGGCTCTGGATAATTTACCATTTACTTCACAAGGCAGGTCCTTTTTTCACTCTACCCCAACAACAGTGTTACAAGATCTTCTCACGCCTAAGACAGTCCTAGGTTGAGGACCTTACAGGCAGATAACATTACAGTGGTGGCTAACAAATTTAGAAATGAAATGCTGAGTAAAAAGCAAACTATTCAGGAAAAGAAAGAACCAAATTTAGGAGAAAATTTTCTGAAAAATAAAAGTCAAACTTCATATTTATTCTGAGTTCTTTCCTTATTGGAGCACAGGGTTATTTTTACTATAATAGTTCAAACAATCAATCTAATCCAACAAACATTTATTAAGCATCCACTATATATTAGAGACTGTACTAAGTGCTGGGGATTCAGAGACAAAAATAAAACCATCCCTGCCCTCAAGGCGCTTACATGGGGGTGGGGGGGAATGCAATATATACTAATGCAATATATACCCGGGAAGGTAAATATATGATATAAACAAAAGTAATGTTTGAGTGGAGAAGGCACTAGCAACTAGAAGGGTCAGGACAGATTTCTTTCAGAAAAAAGTTAGCAATTGTAAGAGGCAAGAAACAAGAAAAAAGTACATTCTAGACCTAGAAGACAGTCTGTGCAAAACATAGGGATGAAGGGTAGAATAATGCATAGAGGGAATGATAAGCAGGCCACTTGGCCAGGAACACAGAATGTATGAAGGGAAGTAATAACAATAAACTTGTAAGTTTAGACTGGAAAGAGATTGGGAAGGGCTTTAACTGCTTAAGAGAGGACTTTATATTTTATCTTAGAGGAAATAGGGAGCTACTGGACCTTCTTGAGAAGGGGAATGACCTGGTCAGACTTGTGCTTTAGGAATATCTACTTGGTAGCTGTATGGAGGATGTACTGGAGAGGGGAGAGAGTGGAGGCAGGGAGACCATTTGGGATCCCATTGCAATATTCCTGACAATATCTTGATAAGGATTTGAACTAGAGGGTTGGTCGTGTGAGTGAAGAGAAGACGACAGATTAGAGCTATATTGTGTAAGTAAAATCTTGATAGAAATTGACAACTGATTGGACATGAGGAATGAGGAAAAAGAAGATTTCCACTTTGAGGTTTTGACCTCGGTGTCTTTACTATTGTGAGACAATATGAGGAAATTTCACAATATTCTTTTGGTGAGCATTTAGGGAATTCTTATTAGGGAATTCTTACAGTATGCACAACATTAAAAAAAGGTTTTGAAAAGTGATACAGAGTAAAAGATACACTCACATTGTCCTTATGATCTAGTATGTAACACAAGTATATGAAGCAATGTAAGTTTAAAAATGACAAATGATTATCACTAACTCAACAGTCTGTGTGGAAGACCTCAGATTCTAGTTTAAAAAAATTCTGCTTAGTAGCTGTGTGACCTTGGGTAAGTCACTTAACCCCATTGCCTAGCCCCCCCCAAAAAAAAATTCTAGTTGTGTTGGTTCATGTTGTCCCAATGCAATTCAACAAATATTATATAAAGCAGATTATTAAGTAATATTATATATTAATTATTACATATAGCAAATTCATATATATATAGCGGTAAAATCTGCTTTTAGAGCAGATTTTGTAGTGGCAAAGAGCTGGAAAGTAAGGTGGGCATGCCAATCAGAGAATGGATAAACAAATTATGGTATATGAATATAATGAAATGTAATTGTGCTATAAGACATGATGAGACAAATGATGTCTCAGAGCAAAATAAGAAGACTTATATAAACTGAACATGACTGAAGTGAACAGAATCAGAACAGTTTATTCCACAACAATATTGTCAAAATGAATAATTTTGAAAGACTTAAGGACTCTATCAATGCAATGATCAACCGTGATTCCAGAGGACCAATGATAAAGAATGCTATCTACTTCCTGACAAAGAGGCAATGGATTGTGTATGTAGAAGGAACCACATTTTTTGGATGTGGCCAATACGGTAATTTGGTTTTTTTTTCAATTATGAATATTTGTTACAAGGTTTTTTGTTTGCTTATTTGTTTGTTTTTTAGTAGAGGCAGGGAGAAAAGCTAGGAGAAAAAAAATAAATGTTTAACAATTGAAAAAATTAATGAAATAACAATCTATTTTGTGTTTGATGTTATGATTGGCACTGGGGATAGAAGGATGAAAAACTACATAATTCCTGCCCTCAAAGACCACATGATCTACTTGTGAGGAAATAGCATACACACCAGTATGCATAAAATGAATTGGAGTGTGAAATCCTGACAGACTGCTCTAGGAAAATCTAAGGGGATTTTGCTTTCAGTGGAGGAGATCAGGGAGGCTTCATGAAAGAGATGGCATCTGAATTGAGTACTGAAATAAATGTTTCAATGGGTAGAAATAAAGAGAGAGTGCATTCCAGATAAGAGGGACAACAGCCAGTGTGATTGCAGAGGTAGGAAAAGATAGGATGATATAGGAAATAGAGAAATAATATGAAATAAGCCTGGAAAGATAAGTTGAAACTAGATTGTAGAAACCCTTAAATGTCAGGAATTTGCATTTTATTTTAGTGACAACTGGGAGCTACTGGAAGTTTTGAGCAAGACAGTAGTAGCATGGTTGGACCTGTGGCTTTCTTTTGACAGCTGTGTGAAGAATGGACTGGAGAGGTAAGAGGCCAGTAAAATAAAAGGCTATTACAGTAGTCTAACTGAGGAGTATTGAGTACCTAAATGAGGAGGAGGGTGGAGTGCAGAGTGCAAGATGCAGAGTAGAGAAAGGACAAGACTCGGCAACTGAATGGATGTGAGAAGTGACAAAGATAACTGTACGTCGATGAGCCTGGTGGCTGGAAAGATGTTGGAGCCATCAGTAGAAATAGGGAAGTTGAGAGGAGGGTCCATTTAAGGTGGTTGAGGTTGAGGCTGCAGCCGAATATCCAGGTGGAGATATTGAACAGGCCACTGAAGACATGGAACTGGAGCACCAGGAAAAAATTAGGGCTAGGTACATAGATCTGGGAGTCCATCATGTATATAGAAATGATAAGTGAACCTGAAGTAGTAGATGAGGTCACCAACAAAGAAAGTGTAGAGAGAAAAGTCAAGGACATGGGGCAAAAGGAAGAAATCAAACCAGCTCAGAAAACCAAGATGAGTAGAAAGAGGAGAAAGAGAAATCATGAAAACCAAAGTGAGGGGGGGCACAGTAGGAAGAAAAAGGGTGTGATTAACCATGTCAAATATGTAGAAAGCCAGAAAAGAATGAAGCTTGTGGAAAGGTTATTGGAGTTAGCAATTAAGAGGTCACTGGAATGGAAATAAATTCTGCTGAGGTTTTAGAGAAATAGTGCCTGTTCATTGCTGGTAGAATTGCAAAAAACCTTTTTTGGAAAACAATCTAGATGTCATTAGAGTAAATACTAACTATACTCTGCAAACCAGTAATTGTATTGCTGGCAATACACCATGAAAGTATTGTCCAAAAAAAATTTGTTATGATATTTTATTTTTAAATTCAATTATTTAGATGTAAATAGTTGTTTTTAAGCATATTAAAATGACTTTACTGATATTTAATGTTATTTTTGATAAACAGTTTTTCAGTATTCTATGGGTAACCTTGGAGAACAGTTTCAGTAGAGTGGTATGTCCTCTATATGGAATGAAAGAGGGTGAAGTAGATTAAAATGTAGTGAAGAAGAAAGTGTGGCAAATAAGGATACTCTTTATAGAAAATATAAATACTTTTTCTATATGTTTAGCAGTAAAGGGGCCCCAGATTGTCTGCCTCTTGTCCTCTTTGGCTGCTAAGTGGCATAGTGAATAGAAACTAGAGTCAGGAAGACCTAAATTCAAATCCAGCCTCAAACATTTACTACCTGTGTGACTCTGGACAAGTCATTGTAAAAATGGAGACAATATTAGCACTTCAGGGTTATTTGTAAAAGTGCGTAACACACTACCTGGCACATGGTAGTATATAAATGCTCATTCCCTTTTCTTTACCCCCTTTCCCTTACTCTGCCTTCATGAATTCCATAAAAGAATGAGTGATTTAGACATATAAATAAATCTTTGTGATGGATGACTGACTGCAATACAAAAGTCCCATGAAGAAGAAGTCTAAATTCTGCTCCCCACCCCAAAAAGCAGAAACAGTGAATGTTGGTCCTCTAGCAATCCCAGCGTTAATTCCAGGAGAATTCATCTGTTCAGTTCCAGTAAACTAGCATTACTGAATGGACCCCAGTTTCCAGGGCTTTTTGGTGGGTAAAGGATGAGATTACATTGTCTTCCTATAGAAAAAAGCTAACAGTTCAGAAAACAAGGTCAGTTGCCATGACATCCCTCTTCTCCCCCTCCCTTCATCTTAAAACTCTTTGACATCATCCTCTATTCTTTCCTCCTTTAATTCCAGTCTCAGATAATGAGGTGGCCCTTCCCGCTAGCCTTTTTACATGCGAGCCTTGATCCCACTCCCTACTACCTTCTCCAGTAGATTACCGTTCAATTATTACACCCCCACAATATTTAATTTATATTTTATGGTTCCTCCTCTGCTGACTACAAACATGTTCAAGTCACTCTGATCTTTAAAAACAAAACAGAACAAAAAAACTTCTTCTCTAAGTAAGCAGGGCCAAGAAAATAATATTCACTGTGATTACAATAATGTAAATAAAAAGAACAACCACAAAACAATGGGAAATGAATGTGGTAAAAATAACAAGCTTTGTCCTAAAGAAGAAATCAGAAGACTCCACCTCTCCTCACTCTTTTGTAGAGGTGGACTATCCTCAGGTGTGGAAAATTGCGTGTACTGTCATATTTTGTTTTCAAAATATTGATTAGTTTTGCTTACTGTTTTCCTTTTCTTCTTTTTTGTTTTTCATTTAAAAAATGTCTTTGTTATAAGGAAAGACTTTCTTGGAGAGGGAAGGAAAAGGGATATAGAGGGAAAAAATTAGGTGATATAAAAACAAAATTAAAGTAAATTAAATTAATTTTAAAATAAACCTTCACTAGACCTTAACATCCCCTGAAGATGTCTCTTCTTCCTTTCTTAATCAAATTCCTAGAAAAAGCTGTCAACTCTTTGCCTCAACCTCTTCTTTCACTTCACAACCCTTTGCCATATGTCTTCCAAGCTCATCATTCAACTAACACTGTTCTCTCCAGTTAGCCTAATTGTGCTCTTGCCAAATCCAAGGGATTTTTCTCAATCATCATCCTTCTTGACCTCTCTATAGCACTTCACACTATTAACCACTGGTTCTTCTTGGATATTCTTCTGAACTTCCTTTTTTTTTTCTGACAAAGGCTCCATCATCCTTTCTATTTCCCAGTTTCATAATCTTGGCATAATCCTCAACCTCTCACTCATCCTCAATCCACATATCCAATAAGTTGCAAAATATTGCTTTTTTCTATCTTTACAATATTTCTTATATCATTCCTTTCTCATTATTCATATTGCTACCATCATTTTCAAGCCTTTATCGCCTCTCACCTGAACTATTACAATGATCTTCTAATTAGTATGCTTGCCTTAAGACTTCCCATTCCAGTTCATTCTCCTTTTAGTTACCAAAGGGATTTTCCTTAAACTCAGGTCTAACTATGTTATTAGCCTCCTCAACAACTTCCAGTAGTTCCCTACTACCTCTAAGATAAAATATAAACTCTTCTTGTTGGTTACGAAAGCCCTTCACATTCTAGCTCCAATCCATGTCTCCCAATATCACACATTACATCTCTTTGGTAAAGTCAAATTGGCCTTCTTACTGCTTCTAACATGTGGTACTCCATCTCCCATCGCTGTGCCTTTCCATTGGCCATAACTCATACTTGGAATACACTGCCTCATCACCTACACCTCAAAAAAAAACCCCTACATATTTCAAGTCTTAGCTTAAGCACTATCTTTTACATGAAGCCTTTTCTGATCCCCACAACTACTAGCATCCCTCTCCCTAAATTATCTTGTTTTATTTTGTATTTATTTACATATGTGGATCTTTTCTCCAGGGATAGAATGTAAACTTTATGAGAGCAGGGTCTGTTTCATTTTTGTCTTTGTCTCTCCAGCACCCAGCACATTCCCTAGCACATGGTAGACACTTTATAAATGCTTATTAGCTAACTGAACAACTAAGCTATCACAGTCTATAGTGAAACTATATAGGAAGATGAGTTTGTCTTCAATACCCTAAAATCCTATACCTCACCTATGTCTTCTCTCTCTGGGTAACTCCTTTTGCTTCCTCTTTTCCCATCAACATAACCTGTATGAATACCCTTACCTGTCCATGGTGACTGGCACATGACAGCCACTGTTACTAAACTGATCACAGGATCATCTCAGAATGGACTTCCGAATTCATCTAATCCAATTCCTTCATTTACAGGTGATGAAACTGAGAACTCAGAAGACTGCGACTTATCCAAGGGCAGGATTTCACCCTAGGATTTTCATCTCAGACCTCTGACTCCTGAGCCAGGGCTCTTTCCACTGTACAATGCTGCCTCCAAATAATAATAGTGATGGTAACAGTTCCAAGAGCTATCTACCATGGTAACATAAACGACATAGCTAAGGTAATGAGACATCCTACATTTGTCCTGGATTTCAAATTCTTATTTCTCCTGAACTGTCCTTCAATATGCCCTCCAATGACTTATCTTGCCCTATATTAGGGCTATGAGCTTGATAAGGCTTCCTTCTTGCTTTGGACTCATCACTTGCCAAATCTAATCATATTGGATTTCAGAGCCCTGAAGTATAATGGTAGGGAGATGGATATTTGGGGTGGTGAGCCTTTTAGCCTCACTTCAAACAGATACATACTCTGGGCCAGCAAGGATGACAGCAATAAAGGCAATCGTTTGTTTCCCTCTCACCCAGGGACAAGATAAGGGTGCCATGTTTCTGACCTTAAGGTCTCTGCTGTAAGAGATGCTCTCCACATCTCTTAATAAAACCATCACCATTTCCAAAACGCCAACTAAAAGCAAAACATTCTTTTAAAAAAACGCTGAGCAATTAAAGAATCAAATTCACTTTTAAAATATTTGGTAAAATGTGGTTCTATTGGGAAAGGAAGGAACTAACCCAATTTTCTCTGTTGAAAAATACTGCCCTGAATTTGGATATTCACTTGGCTATTCATTGGGATATTAATGATGAGCCTCAGCAAGCAGAGGCATGCTAATGAATCACTAGGGGAATGAAAAAAACTCAATACTGCTTGGGATTCTGAAGAGGGACACCAGCTAAGGACAAATCCCAAAAGCCATCAAAAGTTTAAAAAAAAAAAAGATGTTTGAAGTAGGGAAAGATTTAATTTTCATTGTCCTGCCCACAGTATCACAGATCAAGAGCTATGAATTACATAGCTCATAAAACATATTATAATTCAAGCTATCACAACAAGTATTTTAAATTATCTTTAAGATAGTTTTTTGAAGGTGTCCTGAAAAAGAGTACACAAAGATAACACATTATACCTGATCAGGCAGAGCCTCATTCACAATAAATGTCTTTCCTGATATGAAAATTGGGCATTCCCTCCTAAAGTAAATTATGGAAGAGAATTGTAGTAAGATATTAGCTGGGCTGAGAAGGGACTGATCCAGCTCCAAAAAATAACAGCACTGCTAATAAAAGCATCACATTTATATAGTTCTTTAAGGTCAGCAAAATACATTCCTCACAATAACCCTATGAGGTATTACTATACCATTTTACATATGAAGAAATAAATTCTGAGAGGTTAAAAATAATAATAATGATAATAATAGCAGCTGTATGTGGTGTTTAAAGATCTGCAAAAGTACTACCTTCTTTGAGACCTAACTTAACTACCTCAGCTGCTTCATCCTTCACTCAGAAAATACTTTCTATTTTGTTTTACATTTAATATTTATGTCATTTCATAATTTATATTTATATTACTTAAATATAAGCTATTTGTTTAAATATAAATACTTTAGATATTATTTATTTATATTTATATTGAAATTTTTTTTGTCTAGTTACCAGTGAGCATGATGTTCTCCTGATAGAAAATGAGCTCCTTGAGGACAGGTACTATTCTATATTTTTTTGTCTTTGTACCCCCAGGTCTTAGGATGGTACCTGGCACATAGGAGGTAATTAATAAAAGCTTGTTGATTGATTGGCAAAACATTTTACATATATTATCTCATGTGAATCTCACAACAACCCTGTGAAGTAGGTACCATAGTTATTATCATCCCCATTTTACATATAAGGAAACTGAGGCTGAAGGAAGTTAAGTGATTTGCCCAGGGCAACACAGCTAGTAAATGTGAGAGGTGAGCTTTGAGTCCACTTCTTCCTGACTTCGGGCCAGGCACTCTGTCCACTACACCAAGCCATAGTTACAGAGCTAGTAAATGCCTGAGGACGGCCTTAAACCCAGGTCTCTCAACTCTAAGTGCAGCATTCTTTTCCATTTCACCAGGGTTTCGATTCATTTGCACAATGTGCTCTTCTAAAAACCTATATTGGAAAAAAATCTAGGAAAATTATTGAGGGAGACTGTTAATTAATTATAGTTAGCCAGCTACTTTGTTGTCTTCTGAAAGTGCCTATACTGATCCTCCTTTGCCAGGAAAAGCTAATATTGTAAATAGCCCCTTCAAACCACTGAGCCTCAATATTGAGCAGACATGGACAAATGAAACAAAATAATCATGGCTTTATGGTTCTTTTCTGTTATTAATTTGACAGGGTTGATCGGAGGTATAATGACCTCCAGGTCAGGCATTTCCTGGCTGTTAATGACAGGCTGGGTTCAGGACTCTTGGCTTTGCCTTGGGCAACCATTCAAATGCTCTAGCTGGTCATTAACTGTCAAGAAATGCCCTCTCTGTCAGTCATTATTGCTTCAGCTTTAAATGTAAGCTTCTGAGAAATGCCTATGCTCCTGGGATTAAATGTCTATAAGCTAACTAAAATATGTCAAAGAATCTTCAATGTTAGGATTTCTGTGCTTTAGAAAAAAATTATATCTAGCTATCTAGATAGTACATTGAAGTTTGTTTTATTGAATTTCGTTTACTTTCAGGTCCTTAGTGACCATGTTATGCACAACATATGACGATGGTACCTAACTGAGAAGATCCTTCAACTCCTCCCCTCACTTTAAATTTCAAGGATAATAAATTACTGTGAAATTGATTTAGTTTTACTATTACATACATCCTTACCGTGGGTCCTCAGCTAGAAGGACATTTTTATGTTTAAGTCTTTGTAGATGCAACATTTTATATGCTTGATATCCTACAGCTGAAATACTTCCATGCATAATACTAAAATTGGAAAATCTATTAATACTTTGTAAAATGATGTCTGGCATGGCATTTGCCTTTATAAAAAAAAAGTACATAATTCCAAGAAATTTTAACCTCTCTCTCATGTGGCCAACACTGGTTAAATAAGAGAATGAGTCCTTCAACTCAAGGGGAGGAAGGCCTTCACTTCAATATTTAAAGGATCTGTGATTTTTATCAGGATGGACACTCCCTTTATCAAGACACATCAAACCTATCTATTTCTCAGCAGATGGTCTTCATAAGTTACTGTGGCAGTTAAAAAAAATTCATCATCAGCGGCCAACATACTGGGGATGAGTTTTTTCACACTTAGCTAACTCAGTCCTTGGATAATGGACATGGAGTTGGACATGGTCTCCAGTCCTATTCTCAAAGCAGAATAAGCCAAAGCTTATGCTCTACTAGCCCCAGACTTCAAGGATGCAGACTTATCTTCACGCCAAAATCAAGTATCAGGGAGGATTTTAGTGGAGGCAACCTTCACCCCAAGGAAATAATTATTTGAGAAATGTAAAACATAAACTTTTTTATGATTCAAAATCCCTGACAATTTAAATGAAAAATATTTTTCTTTTTATTTTTTATGTCAGAAAAAGGGAAGTGTTTTAATAGTGTTATTGTGTCCTCTGTAAATGCCACAGACATGTATGCAGAAATAGTTCTACTTTATTCCTCTGCAATAGGGATTCAAAGTCAAGTCAACAAGCATTTATCAAGTGCTTACTATGAACCAGACACTATGTTAAGCACTGAGGTTACAAAGGAGAGAAAGCACAGCCCCGGCTTTCAATTATAATGAAGGAGACAACCTTGAAAATCACTAAATACAAACAAGATATATACAGTATGTAAATTGGAGAAAATCAGCAGAAGGAAAGAACTAGTATTAAGTCAGTTCAGAAAAAGCTTCTTGTAGAAGATAGCATTTTAGATGGAACTTGAAGGGAGCCAAGAAGTGGAAATGAGGGAGGAGAAAATTCCAGAAAGGGGGGACAGAGTAAAAATGCATGGAATCCAAAGATGGAATGTCTCTTATGACAAATAGCAGGGAGGCTAGTGTCACTGGATTGGACATGGACCCCAGGTAAGGTAAGAGAAAACTAGAAAGGTAGGAGAGGGCCAGACTGTGAAGGATTTCGAGTGATCAAAAAAATTATTTTTTGTTTGATCCTCAAGGTGAAAGGGAGCCACTGGAGTTTATTGAATTTCAGTCATGTCTGACTTTCCATGACCCAATTTGGGGGTTTTCTTAACCCATTCCCATATGGGAATGGTTTTCCACTTCCTTCTCCAGCTCATTTTACAGACAAATTGAGACAGAGTTAAGTGACTTGCCCAATGTCACACAGCTACTAAGTATCTGAGGTCGAATTTGAAATCATGAAGAGGAGTCTTCCTGATTACAAGCTCAGTGCTCTATCTGGGGCATCTAACTGCCCCAGTTTATTGAACAGGGAGGTGACATAGTCAGACCCGTACTTTAGGGAAAAAAAATTGACAGCTGAGTAGAAGATGGACCAGAATGGGAAGAGACTTGAGGCTATTCCAATAGGCAAATCTTAATGTTCTCCCAACATATTTCCAGCTTCTCAAGGCTGATCAAATAAGGGATGAATTCTGCCTTGCTTGGCCTCCTTTAAGTAAAAGGATGCCAGTCACTTTGGAAGCTGAACTCTAGAGTATTCCTGCTTCTTTGCTTTAGCCTCTCACCTCCCAGAATAGGTGCTCACCCTCTGCTCTTAGCAGCACCTTTCTCACATTCGTGCCACTCACAGCTTTATGGCATGTGGTTTTTTTTTTTAACAATAGTGGGAGAGTTTAATGCTTCAGATTCAGTTTTTTCATTAAATCAAGTTAAGTGACGCAACTCCAGGTGCTGCACTATTGGGAGTCACTGCCATGCCAACAATTTCAATTATAAACCCATTTTTTTCCACTGATGACATTAGAACTTCACCCATGGCAGTACTGACTTATAACTTTCACTTTTAATTAAATAAGTTAAATTGGCATTGTGAATAAAAAGTGAAAGTTAAGATCGGGGAAACTGTATAAAGCCTAGTTCTCTATTCACACCTTTATCCTAGAGACGGAAGTCGAAGGTATAGGTTTAAGATATTTAAAAAATGGAGGGATGGAAATGAGAATAGAAAACTGAGTAAGTTCATAAGTGAATCACTGATCTATAGTCAAGGAAGTTAGAGACTTCCTAAGCAAATGGTTCCTAGCATTGAAAGATTCCAGAGAAGGTACTTACAAAGTACTATTCCCACAAACAAACAAACAAAAACCATAGCGGACATACAATAAAATTGGCTCTTACAAATGGAGACAATGTCCACATAAATTAGATAGTTTAAAAATAGTTTCTTGTCTCTTAAGAGTCAAATCTAACTTTTTCTCAATGCTTGACCTTCTTGACTGCTATGCAGAATTTGACACTACTGACCATTTTCTCCTTATCTCTTCTCCCTGGGTTTTTGTAACATTGTTCTTTCTTGGTTCTCCTCATATCCATCTGCCTGCTCCTCAGTCTGTTTTGCTAGATCATCTCCCATGATATGTCCCTTAATTGTCAACATACCCCAACGCCTAACTGTGAACAAATCTCAACACGGTGTTCATCTCTTTTCTTTCTATGCCCTCTTTCTTAGTGATCTCATCAGTTCCTGTAAGTTTAAATGCCATTTCTATAAATATTAATCTTCAATCTACACATTTATCCTCAACCTTTCTTCCACACTCTATTCCTTTATCACTAACTTCTCATTGCACATTTCCAACTGGATGTCCCTTAGGTATCTCAAGTTCAACACATCCAAAACAGAACTCATTATCTTTCTCCCCAAAGTGCTTCAAACTTTGCTATTTCTATTAAGGACACTTGTTGTTGTTTAGTCATTTCAGTCATGTTCGACTCTTTGTGACCCCATTTGGGGTTTTCTTGGCAGAGATAATGGAGTAGTTTGATATTTTCTTCTCCAGCTCATTTTACAGATGAGGGAACTGAAGCACACAGGGTTAAGTGACCTGCCCAGGGTCACACAGCTAGTGTGTGAGGCCATATTTGAACTCAGGAAGATAAGTCTTCCTGATTCCAGGTCCCCCAGTCTATCCTCTGCACCACGTAGCTGCCTTTATCAATGGCACTCCTATTCTTTTAATCATTCAGGATTACAACCTCAGGATCATCATCTTTTCATTCTCCTCCTCCCCCCACCCCACATCCAATAAGTTGCTAAGTTTTCTCAACTTTATCTCCATAAGACTATCACATTTTCCCCCTTATCTCTAGTCATGCAGCCACAACACTAGTTTAGGCCTTCATCACCTCTTACTTGAATTTATCACAGTCTCCTAATTGGCCTCTCTACCTCCAGGCCTTCCCCCTCTCCAATCTACCTCGCACACAGCTGTCAAATAAAGTCTAAATCTAACCTGTTCATTCTCCTGCTTTAAAAAGCTCCAATAGTCCCCCAATTCTAGGATCAAATATAAACTCCTCTATTTGTCATTTAAAGCCCTTCATAACATGGCTCCAGTCTGCCATTCCAGACTTATTGGATATAGCACTGGGCCCAGAATCAGGAAGATCTGAGTTGAAATGCCACCTCAGACACTCACTAGCTATGTGACCCTGGGTATATCACTTTGCCTCTATATGCCTCAGTTTCCTCTGTTGTAAATTGGGATGACAATTGTACTACCTCCTAGGTTTGAGAGAATCAAATGAGATAACATTTGTAAAGCATTTAGAACAGTTTGTGGTATATAGTAGGTGTTTAATAAATTCTTGTTTCCTTCCTTCCTACAAACTATGGACCAGTCAAATTCATCTACTTGACGATTTCTCACATATTACAAAAAGTCCATCTCCTGTGTCCATGTCTTTGCACAGGCTGTCCCCCATACTTTATTTGTCTTTTAAAGCCCTTTATCACCTAGCCTCTTCTTACCTTTCTAATCTTTTTACACTTTACTCTTTGACATATTCTGGGATCCAGGGGCCCTGCCTTCTTGCTCTTCCTTACACAAGACATTCCATCTCTGAGTTCCATGTATTTTAACTGGTTATCTGGCATTCCTGGCATTCTCTTCCTTCTTCTCATGTCTGCCAGAATCCTACCTTCTACAAGAAGCCTTTCCTGAAGCCCCTTATATTCTAGTGCTTTCTCTCTGTTGATTATCCCTAATTTATCCTGTATGTATCATGTTTGTATATAGTTATTTGTATGTTGCCTCCCTCTTTATACAGTGAGCTCCATGAGAGAAGAAACTGATTTTTTTTTCACCATTATTTGTATCCCCACTGCTTAGCACAGAGCCTGGTACATAATAACTACTTAATAAATGTTACTTGATTTGACATGACTTATTACTATATGACTGATCCACCTCATTTCAGGCCATGTATGCCCTTGATTATATATCATTTATGCTATTTACTATATGCATGGTGCTATTAGTAATATACTATAACCTATTTGCACCCATGATATGTCTCTCCATTGTCCTTTGGGTCACCCAATACTTTGAATTTTCTCAGACTGTGGCATTCCAAAATTTAGTGCCATAATGCATCACCAGGTAAATACTTTGATGCTTCCATGGATCTTTGATTGATGCAGTATTCCTTCCAGCAGTGTAGATTGCAACCCATTCATCCCCTGTAATCCTGGGCAACTCTTGTCCAATTCCTCTCATAAATTTTCCATAGAAGGACCACCAAACATGCTAGGAATCTGCTATAGGTCTCATAATATTGTGTGAATAACAAACAGTCCGGTTATCTCTCATTCTCACTACATAATTTACCCCTTTCCTTTTCCAGGTATGCATCTTTCTGATGGCATCTTTTTACCACTTTTTGTTTGAAATACTTCAAAATCTTTCACCAACCTTCCCCATAAAATTTTACAAATGGGTTTACATTTTAAGCCAGAGATGTCTTTGACTAACATATTCTCTATTTGGCAAAGAAATGGAGGGTTTGCTGGCTGATGCAGTTTCTAAGGTTTCTTTGGTATGCTCATTATGGTAATCAATTTGCATTGGTTAAACTTCCTTAGGAAATAAGTCTGCATCAGCAATTAATTATAAGTCAGATTTAAGTGGTATCTCAGTTGCATGCTAGATCTTCTTATTTTTATTCTTATAAACAGTTATTGGTTTTGAACTCTTCTCTAAGAAGCTTGACTATACACAAACAGTCACTTGAAATTCACTCCCACGGGGCAGCTAGGTGGCACAGTAGATACAGCACCGGCCCTAAAGTCAGGAGAACCTGAGTCCCAATCCGACCTCAGACCAAACACTTGACACTTACTAGCTGTGTGACCTTGGGCAAGTCACTTAACCCCAATTGCCTAAAGAAAAAAAAAGAAAGTCACTCCCACAGGTTATAGAACTACAGGCATGCTAATGCACTATTGGTGGAGCTTTGGATTGATCCAACCATTCTGAAAAGCAATTTGGAGTTATGCTAAGAAAGTGATTAAATGTCCTTTCCCTTTGACTTAGAGTATCTAGTGCTAGGAGGTAAATAAGAAAAAGAAAGAAAAGAAAGATCACATAATACACCAAAATATTCATAGTAGTATTCTCTGTGGTAGCAAAGAACTGAAAACAAAATATATGTCAATCCAATTGAAACCAAATAAACAAGTTGTGGTACATGAAAGTATGGGATAGCATTTCACTATGAATATGGTGAATACAGAAAATCACAGGAAGATTTAAATGAACTGATGCAAAGTGAAGTAACTAGAACCATGAAAACTATATAAAAAATTAACAATAATGTGAATGTAAGGAACCACAACAAAAAAACAATCAAAAGTCAAGTCAACAAGCTTTTATCAAGCCCTTACAATATGACATGCGTGGTTAAGCACTGGGATTACAAATACAAGCAGATAGAAATTAGTCCTTGCCCTAGGAGCTTACATTCTAATTGGGGATAGAGGTGGGGGTGGGGGAGACAACATATAAAAGGAAGTTGGAAAGGGGGAAGAGAAGTCACCCACGTGGAAGCATGTGGGAAGAAGTAAGGAGAGGTAGGATTAGGGTTCCAAAGAGGAATGAAGACATGGCAATTTCCTTAAAAATGGAGGTTCTAGGAGAAACTGACCAGTTAGAGGTAGGGATCACAGGGATGGTGTATACTTAAGCATGAGGAGGCTAGGTTGTAGGATCAGAGTGACCTTCCAGGTATGAAGGCTGCTGTGGCATGGTCATCAGAGTCTGTAGAGTCAAGAGTGAATCCCAGAAAGGAATAAAGAAATAAAATACTGGGAAAGTATAATGACTAAGATTGGCCTCGATTAAGAAATATGTGACGATTATGGATGTGGGACACTGCATATGATATCAGACTATTAAAATATGTTGATTGGTTTTACTGAACTGTCTTTTGGTCCTCTTTTCTATTCTTTATTATATGAGATTACTTTCTGGGAGAAGAAAGGATAGAATTATAGTGGGAAATTTAAGTGATATAAAAACAAGTTAGGGTGTTGGCAGTTGGTGTTTAGTACAACAAAAGTATACTAAAAATGACTGTCATCTTGGTAACCTGTCATTTCCCATCCGTTAAAGTAGAACTGATTTTATTTTTTGTGATGTTATGTTATTTGGTATTTGCCATAAGTGCCTCCTAACACTCCTTTTAAAAAGTTTAATAGATGCCTTTTGCTTCTTAAACATAGTCATTTCCTAATATTACCCACCTGTAGTTGAATATTCTATATCTGGCCACTGGATCCAGATGGCTCCAGAGAAGAAAGTGAGGCTGGTGACTTTGCACATCCCTGTCTCACTTAAATCCAATCCACTTGTATATCATGGTATCACTTCCCTGATGTCATGGTCCTCTTCTAGAATGAAGGACAGATGATAATAACAACAACAACATTCTCTTGAACAGAGAAAAGTAGTTAAGCAAAACTGACTGAAAAAATTGCCTCTGACAACACATGTAACATTGCACATCTATGGTCCTCCACTCCTTTACATATGTGGACATCATCTGTTCTCTAGGATCAAAATTAGTCATTGCATTTAATCAGAGTTTAGCTGTCTGTTTGTGTTGTTTTTATCTGCATTATTGTAGTTATCTTGTGTACTCTTCTCTTGGTTTTGTTTCTTTCATTCTCCATCAGATACAAATCTTCCTTTGTTTCTCTGAGTTGTTTGTATTACTCATTCATGGTGGTGCAATATTTACTCCATTATATTCACATTCCATGATTTGTTCAGCCATTCTCTAATTGATTCCAACTGATTTATATTATATTTAGGAAATGGTGATAATCTGTGACAATGTCTGTTCTTTTATCTATTTTCCATTTTTCTATTTCAACAGCTTATTTAAATAGATCAATTATGAACCATATCCTCCTCATTTTTATCTTTTTGTTCCAATTTGATATTGATTCTGTCCTTTGCTATAGCAAGTTGATAGTCTGATGGTTCACAGATGACCAATTAATAAATTACACCTATATCCCTTTGTATCTCAGCCTTCACAGTCATTATCTGGAGAAGTAACTCCTGTGGAGAAGGGGCCAGCCATTCCCAAGAAATTCCAAACAACTACCACATATAAGGCAGACAAACCAGCCTAGCTGAAGAATGGCACCCTGAAAGAGAGAAAGGAGGCCAGGCAAGTCAAACCACCACCACCACCCTAACCTCCATCTCCTCTCAGATGATGAAAGTTGGAATCAATTAGAGAATGGCTGAACAAATTATGGAATGTGAATATAATAGAGTAATTATTACACTACCAAGAATAAGTAATATGAGCAACTCAGAGAAACAACAGACCCTAATGAAGACAGCATAGCACTGTGAGTCAAAGGGCCTTGGAAATACCACTGTCTCTGAAACGATTAGACTTCTTCCAACCCAGAACCCACAACTATTATTGAGAGGATAAATCATTGTGAATGAGAGACCACTTTCCTCATCACCACCAGCAACAACTGCTGACCAACTGTCACCAACAGGTAGATAGGCATAGGAAACCTGGGAGTAGCGACAACCCCCATATCACTGCCTCCTACTTCTAGCTCAGCCCTCACAGCCACCATCTGGGAAAGCAATTCCTGTGGAGGAGCCAGATGTCCCCACCAACTCCCAAACAACTGTTACACACAGGGCTGGCCAGCTAGCCTAGGTGAAGTAGCAAGGAATCCTGAGAGAGAGAAGAGGTTGCACATGCTAGACAAGTCAAATGATAATCACCATCACCTTCCCTCAAACCTAATGGCAAGTGCAGGTTCCTGAACTCAGGATTCTTGGGAATAATTATACTTCCAGCCAAAAGCCCTTAGCCATCATACTTCAGAGCAATCATAGTGGAGATGTAACTTGGAAAAGCTCCTTCAGGGGCCACAGCTACAAAAGATCCAGAAAAGAAAAGTTCTTGCAACCAGAGTCCTTGGCACTGTCACATGGTTCACTATCAGAAACTGATATGATTTTGTCAGTGGAAATCTCATTAAAGAAAAGGAATTAACATCTGCTTTGCTGCTGCACCATAAAGATCATAGGACCTTTCCATCTGACTTGCAGATGTTGTCTCCCCAATTAGAATGTGAGCTCCTTGAGAGCAGGAATTATCTTGATTTTCTATTTGTATCTCCATCACTCATATTCCAATGCACATAAATACTTTATTCAGTCAGTAAACATTTATTATGCACCTATAATGGGCCAAGCATTGTACTAAGTGCTGGGGATAAAAAGAAAGGTAAAATATAGTCCCTGCCTACAAGAACATCATAATCTAATGGATCATTCATTCATTCTCTCTGTTAAAAATATAATTTATTTCATTATTATATTTAGTGCTCACTATTTCCATCACTTTGTGACTCCTCTAATTCTCTTCTAAAAGACAATATTCATGGTATGTAAGAATGAACTTCTGTATAGTCTATAAGCCTTTGGACTTTCTCATTTCTTATTCCTAAACCATGTTTTGCAACATATTTTTTCACCATTCTCCCCCATGTTCACTATTGCATGAAGTCACCAAATGTCCATTTATATGTTGATTTAATTTAAGTCTTATCAATTTCTTCAAAGAGCTTTTCTCTACCTTATCATCTGCAAGAGACATTGGCAAAAAAATTTCAATTATTTTTCTTGGTGGCCTTATAGCAAATGTTTATTGTGAGCCCACAATACAAGGTGAAACACAGCTCCATGAAATGATGTTTCTTATTGCCTTCGTTTGCACTATAAAATCAACTCTGCAAACTCTTTTATTTATCCATTAAAGGATAACCTGTGAGCTGTCCTGGCATTTAACTTCAACATCCATCTGTCTTCTGGTTTCATTTATAGCAAGCATATAAAGATTGATAGGTTTCAGTCCCTCTAGTAATATTCCCACTTACTGTTCACTTGACAAAGATTCTACATTTACAGAAACAATTTCTAAGTTAATATTTATGACCTAAAACTTGTGTGATTCTTAGCACTTTGTATTCTACTTTCTATCACTCTCCACTGTTACTACAGAAGCAGAAGGAAGATAGAGAACATTGAAAGCCATTTTGCATTTATCCTTCTTTCATTTATCTTTTCATTCACAGGCAAAAATTATGACTGCAATGGTGATGAAACTCTACATAACTTAGCTAGGCTGGTTTTGGGGAAACAGTTACAGCTTACATGACATAATAGAGAGTCCTAAGCTTGGAATTAGGAATATCTGGGTTCAAATCCCACCTCTGGTATTTTCTATTTCACCCTTGGTTGGCCTCAGTTTCCTCCTCATCTATAAAATGAGTGGGTTAGACTATATGACCTCCAAGGTCCCTTCCAGCTCTAAATCCATGATCCTATTATGTGTGACAGTATTCAAAGCTTTTCTAACATGGTAAAACGTGACACAGCTCATACTCCATTGTCATAGCTTTGTAGAAACCATGGTCCCACTCAATACCAAGAGGCACCAGAGTAGGACTTTATAGAGACACTTGTGAAATTAATGTGTTAAAAAGATGGGTTTTTATCTAGGAATACCTTGGGGTCATTGAAAATGCAACACAATTTCCCAAATGCTAACCAGCCCACTCTTTTATTATTAATTCCTGGGCTTGGCTCATTGTCCATCTATAGTAGCTATTCAGGACACAGCTTATAAAGGAATTAATTTAATGGCTACTAATCCAATACCTTGCTATAGACAGTTCTTTATACATTTTATTTTTTATGGGTGGATTATTAGCTTGATCTTTTGAGTGATCATATCAATCAATCAACCAGTATTGATTAAGCACTAACAGGGGAAACATGTACACATACAAAGTAAATACAAGATAGTTTAAGAAAGGGGGACACTGGCAACTGGAAGGAATCAGGAAAAGTTTCATGTAGAAGATGGTACTTCAGTTGAGTTTTGAAGGAAACCAAGGATTCCAAGAGGCAGAGGTGAGGAGGGAGTGCATTGCAGGCATGGCAAACAGCCAGTGCAAAGGTATTGAAGATAAGAACCAGAATATTGTGTACAAAATAGGAAGGAGGCTAGTAGGATTGATGTATGGAAGGAAGTAATGTTTATAGATTAGAAAGGTAGGAAGAAGCCAGGTTATGCCAAATAGAGGGGTATACATTTAATATTAGATGACAAGATTTTGTAATGGATTAGATATGACATGAATATTAAGTAGGAACCACTAGAGTTTATTGAGTAGGAAGATCAAATATGTGTTTTAAGAAAGTTATTTTGGTGGCTGTTTAGATGATGGATTGGGGTAGGTGGGTGGAGATTTGAGGCTAGGAGATAAAATAGGAGGTTGTTTCACTTTTCCAGGTAATAAAGGCCTGAATTAAAGTGGTGGTTCTGTGAGGAGTGAGAAGAGGAAATATTTGAGACATGTTCCAGAAAGAGAAATAACAATATTTGGCAACTGATTGGATTGGGGAGGGGTGTATGTGAAAGTGAGAACACCAAAGTTGCAAACTTGTGTGATGATGTGACTCTCAATAGTAATAGACAAATTTAGAAGAAGAGCAAGTTTGAGGGGAAAGATAATGAGTTCTGTTTTGAACATACTGAATTTAAGATGTCTATTGGATAACCAATTTGAAATACTCCAAAGGCACTTCATGATGTTGGATTAGAGCTCAAGAAGGAATCAGGGATGGATATATAGATCAGTGAATTACATGCAGAGACATAATTGAACATATTGGAGTAGATGAAGTCAATAAGTAAGAGAGTATAGAAAGAGAAGAGGAGAGTATTAAGGAACATCCACAGTGAGGAGGCATACATGGATGACGATCCAGCAAAGGATACTGAGAAGGAAGAGACAGAGAGATGGATGAGAATGAAGGGAGAATAGTATTTTTTAAAAGAGGAATTTCTGAGAGGAAAAGGTGGTCAACAGTATAAAATGCTGCAAAGAGGTCAAGAAAATGAGAATTAAGAAAAAGTCATTAAATATCGCAAGTAAGAGGTCATTGGAAATCTCTGAGGTTTCACCTTATACCCAGCAAAATGGCAAAGATGGGAATATTGGAAGGGTTATGGAAAGATAGATACACTAGTACACTGTTGGAGGAGCTATGAACCGGTCCAAACATTATGAAAAGGAATTTGGAATTATACTAAGGAGGTACCTAAAATATCTATACTATTTGACCTAAAGATGCCACTTCTTAAATATATTAATCAAAAAAAGTCACTTATTAAAAGGAAGGTCCCAACAATACACATCAAAATATTGATAGCAACACTTTTCTTTTTTTGCCTTTTTGGTGAGGCAATCAGGGTTAAGTGACTTGCCCAGGGTCACACAGCTAGTAAGTATCATATGTCTGAGGCCAGATTTGAACTCAGGCCCTCCTGACTCCAAGGCCAGAGCTTATCTGCTGCTGCACCACCTACCTGCCCCTATCGCAATACTCCTCATAGCAGCAAAGAATTGTAAACAAAGTTGATATTCATCAATTGAGGAAAAGCTAAACAGATAGAGGTACATAAATGTAATAGAATATTACTTCATTTTAAGAAACTATGAATATGATGGATACAGAGAAACATGGGAAGACTTATATAAACTGATGCAAGTGAAGCAAGCAGAACCAGGAGAACAATAAACAAGATTAGAATAAAGTACATGGAAAGAACAGCAACATCAAAACAATCAAAACTGAATGTTGTGAAACTATAATGACCAAGTTTTGCCCCAAGGAAGAGATATGAAAATGCATCTTCCTCTCTTCTTTGCAGAGGTGAGGGGTTATCAGTCTCAAATATGTCAAATTAGGTTGATGTACATATGACACTACAGTGGGTGCTATTATAGTGTAAATGAACAGACATAATTCCCAAGCAATAACAGCTTAAAATATAAGACACTCTAGCACTGAGAAAGATGATAAAATTGGGGCAAGTTTTAAAAAGTAAAGAATAAGTACCTATAGGAAGATGAATATTATCCAAAACAAAAAGAGATGTCTTTGGTCTAAAGGGCTCATTCTAATAGATATAGACATGATCACATATGAAGTGTCAGCCAAATGATCTTTAATATTTTATAGTCATACATTCCCAGTATTCATGTTCTTGACTGCTTGGTATATGAAAATGAAAAGAGCACTTAGAAGGGAAGAAACTGCAATTTTTTTAAAGCTATCCAATTTCATGTTACTTTCCTTTTATAATATAGGTAGACACAAAGGAAAGCATTTTGATTCTGGAGAATTACAGTTTAGCTGTTGTTTTCTATTTCTTTATGTGCTCGAACCCTAAGTAGGACTCTCCTGCCCAGAAAATCTCTCTCTTAATATCAGCAAATGCATATGTAACTGGGTTTTTACCCTAGCCTGGGGTGTTTGTGTGCTGTTGCATTTTACAGAAGGAGAGATGACTCCTAATTGGTAGAGAAAATGCTGATGTGAACTGAATTCAGACATGTATGAGGCACAGAGTTGGTACCAAAGGTATTTCAGGTAGAAACAAGCATGGTTCCAGACTCTCTTTGGGGGAAACATGTGGGAAGAAAGACTGTAGGCTACAGAAACGTAGGGGAAGCCAAATCCTCAGTATGTTCCTGATTTCCAACTTGCCTCCTTGGAGACTTTGGAGAGAGAATTTCCCCTTGGGTAAGATCTGAGTCTCTCCCTTGATTCAAGCAGAAATCTTACCTCACTCTTATCAGGGTAAGTTCCCTCCCATCCACTACATTCTCTCTTCGATATTTTCTGATATATTCTAATCTGTATGATTTCTCTGGTTTATATTTGTTGTTGACTTGTATAAATGGGTTTACTTATTATTCACTATTTTGTGATGGATGATTTTTTGTATAACCTGGGTTTGGTGGGAAGGAGCCAAGCTAGTGAGTTCAAGCTTGAGGTTACCCTCTCCCTTTAAGAGCAATCAAGGAAGTGGCTTTTATTTTGAACTCTTAAAAATAAGCATAGCTCTAGATCATTGATACTTAAAAGTCTGGTGCCCCTCTTTGAAATAGGCAAAGGAAGGAGCAGGCACCCTGCCTCCCTCAAGGGTGAAATCACAATCTTCTCTGGAGAGGGCTGAACCATATTCCAGATAACTATTTATGCTTCCTGTGAATTGCATTTTGAGAACCAATAGGGCCATACATAACCTGCATGAGCATATGCTTCTTCATATGGAAAAAAGGATTAAAAATTATAGATATCTTCTCTTGGTGGTGAGATGATGCATTGTATGTAAAGAATAAAATATACATTTTCAAACATGACCAATATGGCACAAACATGTTTTGCTCAACTATATTAATTCATCACAAAGGGGCTTTTATTTGGCCATGGGGGAGGGAGGAGGGAGGAGTATTGTGGAGGAAAAAATGTGTGTGGAAGGAGGAATGATAATGATAAAAAAAAAGTCAATAAAACATTTTACAAATCATAGAACATAGCAGAAAGGGATACAAAAAGGAGAATTTTGGTATTACGACATTAAGTTTAATTTATACTTTAAAAAAACCATGCTGGACATGGTAGATTCATCATTTCATAACCAATCTTTTTTTTCTATTCTTTGTATATAAAAATGTTCATGTTTGTTGATTACCTTCAAGTTCATGATAAAAAAAATTCTTTAAAAAATCTTTTCTGACTTTTCCTTCTCTGTCACATCCTATATCAACTCTGTCACCAAGTCTGGTAGGTTCTTCATTCTTTCTTTCCCACTCAGTTCACCTTAATGAATGCTTATTGGGTACTTCCTATGTTGTTTAAGCATGCAAAGAATAAGACCTAGGTCCTGCTCTAAAGAAGCTTATAGTCTAATATGGATACAGGTAACTTACTATATAAGGCACAATATAGTAAAGGACTATAAAATGGACATATTATCCCTGACACCAACCTAGTCTTATTTAAAATTTGGATTACTATAACTCTCCTTGACAAATGCTTTGTTCAGCGTCTCCCAACCTCCAATTCTGCTTGGAGTTTATAACCTAATCTAGACAAAACACTTTTATTTTTTCTCTTCTATTTAGTAACAGCTTATTTAGTAACAACTCTATCAGCTATGACTATAGTAGCTTCTTATATTTGAAAATGCTTTGAAAAGTTAGACAACATAGTACCATAAAGTGGCAAAAACAGTGCATCTGGATTTAAGGTACCTGAGTTTGAATCCCAGCTGTGCTACTGACGTGTGTGAACTTGGGCAAAAATACTAACAATTCACATTTCTATGGTGTGTCAAGGTTTGTATTGGGCTTTGCAAACATTATTTTAAATGATCAGCAAAATAGTCCTGTGAGGGAGGTTATTATTCTATCCCTATTTTTATAACCAAGAAAAATAAGAAACAGAGAAAACTGAGGCTCATGATTACACATCTAGAATATCTAAACTAATATTTGAGCTCCAATTCTCCCATTTCACACTCTGGACACTCGTTTCTTCATCTATAAAATTAGGAGATTAGTCTAGATGAAACGTATCAAACTTAGAGCAGTGGGCTGTGAGTGGTCAACCAAACTCAGCTGGTTTGGTACAATACTCTGATGCTATAATTCTCTGTCTGCCCTTCATAGCCTGACAAAATCTAGCCCACTTGACTTCCCATGGACTCCCAATGTGTGCCTTAGCTACAGTCAAGTGAGTCTCTTCACTGACTCTAACATGTTACACTGATTTTCATTTCTATGCTTTCGCTCATGTTAGTACCCTTGCCTGAAACACCTTCTCTCCTCTCGTCAAACTTTACCCAGCCTCCAAGGTCCAGCTCAAGTCTCACCCTTTCCAGGAAGCCTTTTCTGATCATTGCAGCCAACAAGAGCTCCTTCCCTTATCACATCATTTAGCACTGAGTTCTTAAATTGTTATATGTGAATCAGTTTTATCTTCTCAAGTAGAAGCTCTGTGACAGCAGGGACCGTGTCTTATCCATCTTTCATTCTTACACAGTGCTAGGCAAAGAATAAGTCCTAAATAAATATTTAATAAGCTGACTGAATTGGTTGGTTCTTAAGAGGGTGCACCTGTACAACCCAGCTAAAGCTCATCAACCATATACTGTCTACTAAAAATCAACAAATTACTGGACTGTACTTCTGCTGACATTTTTGTTATCAATCTAATTATGTTGATAGTTACTCAACAGCTGGAGGAGATTACCTGGAAGACATGTACCATTTACACTTCTCTAGAACAGGGTTTCTCAACCTTTTCTGTTTCATGGACTTCTTTGGCAGTCTGGTGAAGCCCACAGGCCCTTTCTCAAAACAATGCTTTTAAATGCATAACATATATAAGATTACAAAAGAAATAAACTATATTGAAATAGTTATCAAAAAAAAGTTTTAATCAATTCAAGAACCCCAGTTTAACAACATTTGCTCTAAAGAATCTGAACTCACAGGGAAGGTTTTTTTTCAGTGAAATACCAAACCAAAAATACAGGCTTTTTCTATATTTCCTGGCATAAAATAGTGGCAAAAAGTAAATAATTTAATAAATGAGACAGCCAAGGAAAAAACTTCCAGTTGCTCTAAGGTAAAGCTACTGGATTATTCCAGGTTAACCTTCCTATTCTAGTATCTAGCAATCAGGGTTCTAAGTACCAATAAACCCCACACTGAGAGCAGGCAACAGATTACAAAAATACAGCCTTTTATGGTAACTGCACTATAATGGTTTCATTGCCAAAGGCCACATTAGCTGAGGATGGAAGATTCAATTTATAGTATCTAGTGAATGTGTGTATGCTCAGTGACAGCTTTACAGATTTCTTCAGAGGAAAGCTTGCTTTCCTGTGCCAGAGAAAAAATTACCACCTTTGAAAAACATATACGAAGGACCACAACAATTGTTACTCCTCTAGAAAGGTAAGAAATTTTTTAGTGTCTTTCCATCTTCCAGCCAAGAAAGGGGCAAAATTGGCATTCCTCACTTCAAACTCTGGAATCAGTTTTGACCATGAGTTTCCCTTTCATGATTAGGAAGGTCCTACAATAATGACTGTATAAATAGAAATCCTAGTATTTAAAGCAGAAAGATTTAGAGATCATCTAATCCAACCCCTGCCCTTTAAAGATTAGGAAACTGAAGACCAGAGTGGGCCAAACTTAGCCAAGGTCACAAAGGTAATAAGTAAGACAGCCAGGATTTGAAGCCATGCACTGTGATTGCAAACCCAGGGTTCTTCCCAATATACTATATAGTCAAATGAAAGGAAAACAAGACGCTTTCTTTTTTTTCAACAATGAAACTTGGGGGAAATAACTTAAAATGGCCCCAGTATATTTCTACTTTGAAGGATCCATGATTTCACTGATTTAATTCAGCAAATATTTATCAAGTGTCTAATATGTGCAAGATGCTGCATTAGAGAATGCTTCAATACATTGATGGATCTGTGATCTCACCTATGTTGGCACTTCCTCCAACTACATCTTCAAATCCTCTATAGGAGATCCACACAAAATTCTGGAAACCTTCCTCTAGATCTCTTGATAGTATATAGATACTAATGGAACACAGAACTTTCAATCAGTTATCCCCTGCTCTTACCAGTCAGTCATAAGCATTTAACAAACACCTACTATATTCCAGGCACTATTCTAAGCTCTAGGGATACAAAGAAAGGCAAAAGATAGTCCCTGATCTCAAGGAGCTCACAGTTTAATGATGGAAACGAACCTGCGAACAACTATGAACAAACAAGCCATACAGGATATATACAGGATAAACTAGAAATAATCAATAGAGGGAAGGCACTAGAACTAAGGGAGTTTGAGAAAGGCTTCCTGTAGATGGTAGGATTCTAACTGAGACTTGAAGGTAGCCAGAGAAGCTAGGTGGCAGAGATGAAGATAGAGAGCATCCAGGTATGGGGGACAGCCAGTGGAATGCCCAAAGTTGAGAGATAAACTTGTTTGGGGAATAGCAAGGATGCCAGTATCACTGGATTACAGATTATGTAGGGGTAGAGGAGTAGGGTGTAAGGTGTAAGAAGAATGGAAAAGTAGAGGTGTTCAGGGTTATGAAGAGCTTTGAATGCTAAATAAGGTATTTTATATTTGATCCTGGAGGTCATAGGAAGCCATTGCCATTGGAATTTGATGAGGGGGGGGTGGTAGTGGTGGTGACATGATCAAATCTGTAGGAAAACAATGAGATTTTTCACTGGTCAAAATATAGCACCAAAGCTAAGGGATTTTGATGATGACAGATATATGTAATAAAGGGAGGAATATGGGTAAAGAACAACATTTGATTTGGGGTTAAATTCATTTATATGCCAAGCCAGACAGGATCTTGGGAATTTCTAACCCTAAATCAAAGAACTTCAGTTTCAACTCCAGACACAGGGATTAAAAGATAATCATAGCATGGGTGCATTCTGCCTGGTTTTTGCGAGTAAAGTATCCTGGCTCATACCCTCAAGCTATGACCAAAAAACTATCAATCTACCTTCATGAGAGACAGACTTTCTAGTCATCACTCCCTAGCAGACTGGAGCTAAGACAGCTGGCTGATAGCCCTGAAAATATGAAGCCCAAAAGCTTATAGCAAGTAAGAACTTCCTAGAACAGAACAAAACACCAGAGGAGTGACCAATAGAGTACTACACTCAGTGGAGAGCAGAGAAGCCCAGGGTACAGAGAAGTGAGAAGCAGTGTAGATATGACACCCATTAAGTGAATAGCAGATATGTGGCAGCCAGTAAGGAGGATCAGAGACATGACACAAAGCCCAGATTTAAGCCAAGAAGGGAATAGAACCCAGCAAGACATAAACCCAATGAAAATAGTATGATATCATGCATCACAAGACATCAACAACCTTACAATGTCAAATATATAAGCTGCTCCAGCCACATAGGTTCCCTTACATGTGTGCTCCCATACATGACCTTTACGTGTGTTCACTCCACTGTGTATTTCTGAGAAAATGTGCCCCATGTTTTTGGGAAGTAATGTTCTACTGTCACTTTTCTTACCACTCTAATTCTTTAAGTGTCTTTTATTCTGAACTAACTGGGTTCTCTGGCTGGCTGGTAAAAGTAAACATGTTGTTGGGGGTTGGGGGAGAAGGTTAGTGAACTATGGTTTTTAATAGATGTGGATCCACTAAGATGGCAGTTCCTGCCCCAGGTGCTATACATATATTTTATTATATTCTTCATACCACTTCTCCTGCACAATCTTTTGTTCATTGTCCATCTGTTATCTTCACCCTTGCCACATGCCTGGCTCTCCTTTTCTAGTTATATATGTCATCCATAATGCACTTTAAACCACTTCTGCTTCTCTATCAGTAATGTCTTGTAGTTTACTCACATTCACTATGGGCCATTCAACTGCCCTTTGAGTAAAAATATTCAACTTGAATATTTCAGAGATGGTGGAATTCCATAAGTCACAGGCATACAGTATCACTGCACCAAAAAGGCCCTTTATAAGAAACAATAAATATGAAGAATTTAAAAGAAACATGGAAAGACAAATGAACTGCTATAGAGTGAAGGAAAGAGAACCAGGAGGAACAATATATACAATGACAAAAATAGTGCAAAATAAAACAACACTAAAAGACATCTGAATGCAAATACAGTTACCAGTCTTCATTTCAAAGACAGATGACGAAGTATACTTCCCTTCTCTCACTAGAGAGTTGCAGGATTATGAGTGGTAGATGATGCATAGGCTGTAAAATATGATTGCCATGTTGGTTAGTTTTGTTTAATTGTTTTTCTTTGTTACAAAGGAGGGTTCTGAATAGGAAATGTATTGTTGCATTAAAAGAGTGTCTATAAAATATTTAAATAGCACTAATAAAATAAAATTTGAAAAAGGAGAAGCTTGGGGTTATTAAAAGCATTACATAATTTCCCAAATGCAATGCAGCCTATTCTCTACCTCCTACACAATTTGGGGCCCAGTTCATGTGTATCTGCAATGTCTGTACAAGATATAGATATAGATACAGATATATGGATATAGATATATAGATACAGATATATATAGCATGGATCGGCTCCATAGACTGTCCATACCACTACATATCACTATCTGAAAAATAGACATTCTTTATCCACTTGGTTTTTCTGTGTGGATAGTTAGGATGAATTCTTTTGAGTGATTATGCAACTTTTTAATAGCCTCTACAATGTTCTAGGACTTAATGCAATCAGCATAATGCCATCTTTAAACAGGAGAATTTGCAGGTCTTCACCAACTGCATGAAATCTTCTTTCATACATGTGCTAGAAATCCTCCATGATAGTAGTATACATCTTTAGCAATCATACAATTAATTCCTCTTTTTTATTCCTTGCTTTATAGTAACAATCAAAGGATCATCAAAGAAATTTACCTCTATTGTTCCTTTTTAAAGGAATCTTGTGAGGCAGTTAGGAGGTGCAGTGGATGGAGCACTGGCCCTGGAGTCAGGAGGACCTGAGTTCAAATGTGACCTCAGACACTTGATACTTCCTAGCTGCGTGACCCTGGGCAAGTCACTTAACCCCATTGCCTAGCCAAAAAGCAAAAAAAAAAAAAAAAGGAATCTTGTTTGATTTTTGCCATATGCATTACAGATGCTTTGAATGAGAATATTTAGGCTAAATTTTGCTCTGCTGAATCAAAAGTTTGTTATTATCAACACATAAGCCCAATAGGTAGCTACATTATCTTTAATTCTCAATTATCTGTGTAACTATAAAGCTACAGTACGCCATAGAGTACCATTTGAGAAAGCCTGCCTATTCTCCTCACATACCTTCATTAAGGATGTCTTCATTAGGTATGTAGATTACTCAGAAAGATTTTGAAGAAATAGGAAAGTAGGTATATCAGTTGATAATTATTGATATTATCTTGATCACTTTTTGGCAATGTTACATGATTTTTTCCCCCGAGATTCATTTTCCTTCCCTCTTTCAACTATTTTGGGAATTGGTCACCCAACACCCTGAAAATTGTATGGCCTCCAGTATTTATCTCTTATGTTTATATACTTGATCTAGTCTATCTGTTTTTCTCATTTTTTATTTCTTTAGTGTCATTTCTCTTTTCCCATATAGGACACTGGGGGCTGTGATGTTAAAAGTCTAAATGTCCATTGTCATTTAAGAAGGAAGAAGTTTGTTATGGAAATCATGACAGATCCTTTCCATTTTTTATTGTCTGAGGTTGTCCTCATTTCAGTGTCACCCATGAATGCTTTTAAGGAAGTTTTGCTTAATTGAGTCTCTCACCAAGCTTTCTGCAAACTTGTTTTTCCTCCATGGTTTCTTGATGTTTTATTAAGTGATACCATCCTCTATTCCACTATCCTCCATAAAAGTTTACATTCTAAACTGGTGTCACCTTTGCACCAATATCTGGTGCTAGGAACACAAAGTAAAATACAAAAAAGTCATGACCTTCAAGGACTTTACATGCTTGGGGGTAGATAATCTAAAGACAGAAAAGCAAATAGAACGTAATTTGAGGAGGTAATTTGAAAGCCTTGGGAGGTGGGGTCACATATCCCCCATCTGTTTTCTTAAGCAGGTTTGACTCTATCATTCCTCGTCTTGAGAGGCTTCTGTGACTCTATGTTGCACCTAAGATAAAATGTAAACTCCTCTCTTTGGCATTTAAATTCCTTTTGGCTCCAACATCTCTTTCTAGTCTACTTCACATTACTCCCTCTCATGTACTCTACATCCTAGCTAACAGGTCTATTTGCTGTTCCTCAAGAAAAAGGCCGACAATCACTCTACCTAGTATGCATTCCTGCCTCACCTTGGTCTCTTGAAATCCTTTGCTCCCTTCAAAGCTCATTTCAAAAGTAACTCCCCATAGAAGGTTTTTCCTGATACTCCCTAGTTATTAGTGTTATCCTTCTCCTACTCCCAGATTACTTTGTATTGCTTGGTATAAATTTGGTATTTACTTATGTTGTTTTGCCCTCTATAGAATGTTAAATTTTCTAGAGGAAAGAGGCTTTTCTATTCGGTTTTGAATACCCAATATCTAGCACAATGTCTGGTACTTGATAAATGATTGTTGAATTAAACCGATGAAGAAAATACCAACAAATAGGGGGCTTAGGAAAAGTATCATGGTAGAGATCCATGGCCACCCTTAAGGTGGCCTTGAAAGAAGATAAGGATTCTGAGAGGCGGCAGATAGGATGTCTTGCTTCCCAGGCATGCAGAGAGGTATGGAGATGGGATGACAGGTTCACGGAATAACTAGTAGACTTATGTGACTCAAGTAGAGTGGAAAAAGTGGAATAACATGAAATGAATCTGTACTAGTATGGGTACTTTCTCCCCCAGTAGAGATTACAACCCATGTAAACTTTTTTTCATCCTGGGCAATTCTTGTTTATGTGTTCCATAAAGAGAGACAGACAGACAGAAAGACAGGCAGGCAGACAGGCAGACAGGCAAATAGAGTGACAAAGCATTTGTAAGTGCTGACTAGCTGTCAGATACTGTGCTAAGCACTGGGGATACAAATATAAGCAAATAAGACACTTCCCTCAAAAAAACTTACATTGTAATGGGAAGAAGAGAACTAGAAACCAGGGGAGGGAGTGAAGGGTACTCAAACAGGGGCAAGGCTTGTGGTAAGGGTGAGATGTAGTCAAGAAAGTGAGTCAAGCCAAGAAATTAAACATGATCAGGCCTTTTCATGAAACATTGGTCTGGGCTAGGGACTCTTCTTAAAAAGAAATAAGGCAAAGAATGGACTGTTTAAAAAAAAAAGATCTGGGAGGGGAAGACCCTCAGAGTTTCTGGCCAAAACAGAAACAATTGCTTTACATTCATTCTGAGCCAATCAGGGCCCAAACAATGACCAAGTAGAGCTTGGTCTGGGACCTATTATTGGCCAATCAAAGAGAGCTAAAATGATTTGGAGAGCCTGAGTGGTTTGGGGTTAAGGCTGCTCTTTAAGAGAAAAGAAAATGAAAGGAAAAAAAGTTTTAGAGATTAAAAATTTACATTCCTTTTGGGCAGAGCACCCACAGGTAAGGGTGTGAAGGAAATAAGAAAGAAAGAAAGAAAGAAAGAAAGAAAGAAAGAAAGAAAGAAAGAAAGAAAGAAAGAAAGAAAGAAAGAAAGAAAGAAAGAAAGAAAGAAAGAAGATGTGTTGCCCAACTGGCTGATTCCATTTTGGTCCCCAGTGGGCAGCTCCTTTTCTTACTCACAGAGGTTACTGTTTGTCCTTCATTCTTTAAAAGGACTGAGACCCCACTTCATCCTGGGCCATCCCCAGCTGTCTATATATCTAGCTACTAGATCCAAATGGCTCCAGAGGTGAAAGTGAAGCTGGTGACTTTGCACAGCCTTCTCTCATTCAAATCCAATTCACTTACATGTCATGGTATCACTTCCCTGATGTCAAGATCCTCTTAGAGAACAAAGGACAAACAGCAACAAGGACTTGCCAATCTGGAAAATGGACTTCAAATTGAAGGTATCTTTGGTGTAACAAGATAGTTGAAGAGGTAGAGAAATCCAGAGAATGAGTTGGGGCTGGGAGAGCCTCCATGGAGGTTCTTACTAATCTTCTGGGTCTTTTAACATTTTGTTAAATACTTGAGCTATTCATCTACTACCCCGCTCTCTCACTATATAACCAGTTCACTTCCTTTTACAGACATACATGTCCTTGATATCATTCATATCACTTTATGCACATCAGTTACTGTTAGTAGTATGCTGTAGTCTACCTGGACCTACCTACCTACATGTGTTTCTCCATTGCCTTTTGCTTCAACTGCAATTTTTATTCTTCAGAGATTAGTACTAGTTCCATGATGCACAGCCACACAATATCCCACAATACTGGTATATAAAATATGGGTAATTTCCCAAATGTCTCCAGTCTGTTCTCCTCTTCCTCTTCTTCAAATCTGGACCCAGTTCAACATCTTCCTTCAGTATATATCCAAGACATTGATGGTCTAATTCAATTTACTATTATGCTGTTTTGCTGCAAGTCACCAAGACCATAATCTCCAAAGAAAAAAAAATTGACCCAAAGGGCAATGGATAGATTTGTGGTGGCGGTAAGTAAGCTATAGAATATTACTAACAATGACTTGGAGGTAAGTAGTGCCATAAGGAATATCAACCAGGAAATATATTACTGTCAAAAGAAGTGGGTTGATCATATAGAAAATGCAAAGGATAACAGACAGACTGTCTGAATGGTTAATTGGCTTTCAAGGAATATATTTGGAAAAACTTAAGTATGCTGGATAAATCCTCTGTGGGAAATTTATGGAAAGGTTCACAAGAATCATATAGAATTAGATGGCATGGATGCAATCAACCACTGGAGTGAGTACTCACACTTATGAGAACATGATTCCATTGAAACGCTGAAAATGTGACAAACATCTTAAAATATTTTCTTCTGGGGAAAAAAAGTACCATCTTCTGAAATTTTGACAAAATAAAATCCCAAAACTTAATGTCAGTATTTTTTTGGTTTTGGCTTTGTCTAGAATTACGTTTTAGTTAGTTATCCTTCATGTAAAATGAATGAATAAATGAATGAATTTCCTTGGTGTCTTTAAAAAAATTGTTGCCTGTATAAAAGCAATATTCATTCTATAAGTGAACTGAGTATTTTCCTGAAGGGAAGCTGTCTTTTCACAAACTTTACTGAGGACACAGAGGCAGTATGGCATAGTGGATGGAGGAATAATCCTGTACTCAGGAAAATCTATTTGAATCCTCTCTCTTTTACATATTAGCTATGTACCTGTATGCAAATTATTTAGTTTCTCAAGTACCTAAAGTAACTCTCAAAGATCAAAAGTTGCAGATAACTTACTGATCTGCATGGGTGAAGGGGACTTATGCCTCAGGAACTCCCTACACTAATGAAATCATAGGTCGGGATCAATAATAACAATAACAACAACAATAATAATATTTCATTTAATGTTGATGAATAATATCTATATTAGATGATATTTATTTTCTAATATTAATAATAAGTTAAAGGCACAATCATCCATAGGACACTCTTTTTGTATATCAGTACTTTCTACCTGTCAATGACTATATCATAGAATTGGCCACAATTTATATGCTAATCATGCTTGTGGAATAGGGGAGGATATGACCCTCTTCCTCAGGTTTTATCTGAAAGCTATGATTACTGTAACATCTCCTTCCGCCCCCTGCTAAATGGGTTACATTTACACTGAACTATGGTAACCCAAGGGGTAGCTAGGTGACAGAGTAGATAGAGCGCCTTCCTGGAGTCAGGAAGACTCATCTTCCTGAGTTCAAATCTGGTCTCAGATACTTATTAGCTGTGTGACCCTGGACAAGTCACTTAACCCTATTCACCTCAGTCCCTCACCTGTAAAATTAGCTGGAGAAAGACATGGCAAATCACTCTAATATCTTTGCGAAGAAAACCCCAAATGGGGTCATGAAGAGTTGGACATAACTAAAATAACTAAACAACAAACGGTAACCCAAACATAGTTCTGTGAAATTTTCTATCATGCTATCTGAAAGCCCTTGATTTGACATGTTTCTCCTCTCCTCCCTATCCCCCCACCCCATTGTGATTTATGCCTTGGCAAAATGACAAGGGAAGAGTCACTCTAAGAAATAAGAAAACTCTTAAAGACTGAGTTGAATAAGCTTTTAAAAAAGTAATTTATTATCAGATTGTCCTATAAAAAAACCTGGCCTTTGTATCCCTGAAATAATTATCTACCTTTTTTTAGTCATATCATCCTTCATATAAAATGATGATACCTGCTGAACAAATGTGACCCATTTGGTGAAGTGTGAAGTAGGTAGACATGTCTTTCTCTGTGTTTAGAAAAACATGGAAGTATTGCTCTACTCTGGTAAAAAAGGAATCCGTTTCCAGCTGTGGCCTCCATTGTCAGTTTTACTCATTTGCTCATTTAGTCAATAAAAATACAAGAAATGCCTATTATGTGCAAGGACTGTCCGTGAAGCATCAGGTAGAAAATTGCTGGTGTGGTTCTTGTCTACACACTTGTCAAATCATCTTCTAATTGAATAGCTTCAATTCAACAAAGATATTTTTGAACAGTCATTTACTGTGCTTTCTGTCCACTTCTGCTCTAGCCCCTAGACACCCTCGATTTTCCAAAGCACTCTGACGTGCAATATATTCCTTCCTTGGTTTCCTGAGGTCCCTACACTTTGATGTCTATAATATAAGATGATTATCTCATGAAGGTAGCCTCTTGGCCCCCACAGATATCTCACTTATTAGACTCTGACTTTGGCTGGGGTCATTTAAAATTCCATGATGAGCTGCCATTCCTACATCATTACAGCATTATACCTCACTACTACAGAACACATTTTTATTTTTATTTTTATTATTATAAGATGAAAAATAATCATAATACAACTACTGTGTGCCAAGCACTGTGTTTGGTAGCATGGAGGCCTATAAAAAAAAGGTGACAAAACCTAGAAAAACTATTCTGTTTCTCCTACTATCCATACTACTTACATATTTGTTTCCCAAAATATAATAGGGATGAAAGATCCTGAAAGGCAATTAAATTCTCAAAGAGAGAATACTAAGCAAACTTCTGAAAAATGTGATTCTAATAAAATGTGTTTTCTTTATAAACGTTGCAAACAGAAAGGAATGTGGTATAGTGGATAGATAACTGGATTGGGAGTCAGAAGATTCACATTCATAACCTGATTCTGGTATTTGGTAGTTTTGTGACCTTGGACAAATTATTTCTCTGGGCCTCAGTTTCCTCATCTGTAAAATTAGAGAGGGAGATTGGGTTCAATTATTTCTAAGCTCCCATCGAATTCTAAACCAATGATCCTGCAATCTATGAAAAGAACATAAAAACAATGATTAATATAAACTCTGTAATTGTGGATTTCGGAAACTCACACAAATTTGGTAAGAAATTTCAATAACCCATGAAATTAAACAATTAATTCAAATCAAGGAATATAAAAACATTTTAAGGTCTTGGACTACTTTACCACAATGTATAATAACATACACTATGCATGAATATGATATTTTATAAATAGCTTAACAAGCTTTTAAAAAGTATAAATTTTATAGAAAGGGAAAATAGCAAGCAAATAAAAATTTTTTAAAACTTTTTTATTCTGAAGAGAAACACCAAAAAAGAACATTTCCATGCATATAGCAGAGCACAGAAGAGGATTCTCTGTAAAACTATAAATCTCTATTTCCTACATTATGCTTTTTTAAAAAAGTAATAAATTCAACACATTACTTTCAAAATTGTCCTTGTTTATCTGTGCTTTCTTCTGAACTTCCATCTGTTCTCTTCTGTATATTATTAAAAAAATAATTTTTTGCTCTCTTTTGTTTTTACATAGTCTATATTTCCCTCTGCATCTTTCCCCCAATCTCTCTCAGAAAGCCAAACTATGTATTGAAGATTATCTTCTTTGAATTTTAAAAGATATTTAATGACCGTTTTTTCTTTCTTTCTCTCCTTCTTCTTCTTCTTCCTTTTCTTCTTCTTCCTCTTCTTCTTCTTCTTCTTCTTCTTCTTCTTCTTCTGGCATTCACATACACACATTAACTATGGGAAATGATTTTTTAAAAAAAAAACCCTATAACACAGAAGCATAGCCAAACAAAATAAATCCACAGAATAGCCATTTCTAAAAACATATGTTTTTACTTCCCCTTTTAAAGACCTTAGGACAGAGCCAGTTTGCTCCCAGAACTTCTATTTTCTTATTTAACTCCCTTAATACGCTTTGAAGAAATTAAAGTTCTACAGGGACAGTTATTTCTTCTCCCCCTAATATACTGTTAACACTAGATCATCATACAGTTCCTCCCAATTGTTCAAATAAAGTTACTTTTCCAGGTTTCTCTGGACTCTTGTGTTTCCATTTGAAAATTCTTATTCCACTCTGATCTTTTCATGAGAAATTCTATTCCATTAAATATACATTTTTCCCTGTAGGATTATAATCAGATTTGCAAGATAAGTCTATATCTTTTGCCTTTTGGAATATTGTATTACATGATCTCCTCTCATCCCTAGAAGAAGTTGCCAGGTCTTGTGAGATTTTGACTGTGGTACTTAAACTATTTCTTTCTAGATGCTTACAGTATTTTTTTTTCCTTTGATAAGGGCACTCTGGATTTTGGCTAAAATATCCCTGGAAGAAGTTTTTATTTTGAGATTCTTTTCACAAGACGATTGGTGGATTCTTTTTATCTTTACTTTGCCTACTGATTTTAATAGATATGGGCAGTTTCCATTTATGATTTCTTGAAATATGGTACAGACTTTTTTTAAAAATCATAGTTTTTAGGAAATCCAATAAGTCTTAAATTATCTCTCCTTGACTTATCTTCCAGATCAGTTGTTTTTTATATAATATCTTAAATTTTCTTTTTTTAAGTCTTTTGATTTTGTTCTAATGTTTCTTTCTGCTCAAGGACTTACTGATTTCTAATTTGTTCTATTCTGCTTTTCAGGGAGTCCATTTCTTGGGTAAGGTTTACTTCTTTCTCTTCTAATCTATTTATTCTCTTTCTAATTTTTTCCTCAAGAGCATTTATTTCAATTTTTATCTCTTGCTTCATTTCTTCCAGGTACTTATGTAGACCTTGTGGGAAGTCCATGTTTTCCTCTATGTCTCTGCTTGATGTTGCTATGGAGTTATAATCTTTTTTGGGGGGGGTATCTTTATATTTGCAATAATTCTTATACTTGTGAGTGTTTTCTTTGAGTTTCTTATCTCTCTTCATTTAGTTCCTGACATGAGGCTTTGTGCTAGGTCCAGCTTCTGCACCCTGCAATGCTTTTGGGTGGGATGTTGGCCCTTGCTTCATCCTACCATGGGTCACCTGATTCCTTTATTGACTATACCTTTAGGGGTTAGGCCCTCTTAGATATTTGAAGTTAAGAGGTCTAGCTCTTTATAGCCCTCTCTGGCCTTTCAGAACAAGGTGCCCATAGGGACCTCAGAGTAGGCCTGGGGTTTCTTGGTCTGAACACTACTGCATCACGTGATAGTCTCTACTGCTCCCCACTAACAACACCTTGTATCTCCAAGGTCTCCAATCTGGGATTTTCCTATCACCCTGGGGCTTTCTCAGAGAAATCCTACATTCTTTCTGCCTCAAGACACAGTACCACGCAGGCTACAGTTGTCCTTGTTCTATCTCTAGTTACACTGAGAAGCCCCCATTTCTATTGTCCTTGGACTTCTAGGTAACTTCTTTTGAAGTTCTTGGATGGAAGCAGTCACTTACTGTAGTTTCTCATTGGAATTCTTAATCATTATTCCATCTGGTATGAACTTCAGTGTTTTTCTGGAGTAAGTAAATAGGAGTTGGGAGGTCTGTCTCTTATTTAGGCAGCCATCTTGGCCAGGAGTACCCTATGAACAAAATTCAATGGCAAGGAAACATCCCCTATCAAACATGTTAAGAAAACATCTGGATTTCAGAGTAAGATGAACTTAAAAGGTGGGAAAGCCGAAGTTTAGAAATGTATTGTACTATTCAAGGAAAAGAACTGTGGATAAGAGAGAGACAGCAAGATATACTAGAAAAACCATAGGGCTGGAAGCCAGTATGCTTGAATTCTAGTCTTGGCCCTATCTGTGATTACTTGTGTGATGATGAGCAAATTGCTCCTCTCAATAGGTCTCAGTTTCCCCCTCTGTAAAATAAGTGGACTAGGCTAGATAATCTCTAAAGTCCTTTCTATTTCCAAAGTTCTATGTAATTTTATATGATTTAACACAGTAAAATAATGCATACTGAAGCAAGGCAAAAGTGAATTACACTTTTAAAACATAAAAGATTTTTCTAATGTTTTTCATTTTTAAAAAGACAAATTTTTATTATGGACTTAACTCTCAATGCTTCTCTATAATTTTGTTTAAAGCACTTTAATTGGTCCTTTTGTATATAAAACAGAAAATTTACTTGATGGAAAAAGTGACAATCTCAAGCTTTCTGAAAGCCCCAATGGGTCAGATACTCCCAGATCAAGAGGAACACTGTACAGACAAAGTACGAAATAAACACAGAAGTCCCCTGAGAGAAGTAATGCGGTTAAAAAACAGCCTATGGGCTTAAGCAGCTGTATGATCACCCGCTAACAGTGCTCACTTTAAGAGTATGGCACAAAACAAGAAAGCTAAAACAACTACATTCCCTTCTCCATGCTCATCAACAGCAAGTAATGAAGGCTGCCCTCCAGGGAAAATTAGAATGAGATTTGGGGAATGGCACCGAGCACACAATAAAAGAACAGGAAACATGCTGAAGAAATGCAGGGTTTGTTACCAAAGAAGCATGAAAATCCAAAGTAGGAAAGGATTATTTCTTCAACGACTGTTTTCTTTTACTGAAGATAATATTGGGGGTTGGGGAATCAACCCTAAGGATTAATATGAGCAGAAACAGAAAAATCCAAAGGATGAATGATGGAGAGAACAGAAGAACTCCGTATCTTCACAAACTGGCTTGGGCAGGACCATTAGCAAAACCTACTCAAAAGTCTGAAAGTGTGATCTTAAAACATATCCATTAATTTTTCTGCTAAACTTCCCAAGGAAGAATAAATCAACAGTTTCTCACTGTCCACAGCTTCAGTGGTAATGCTAGAAAAATAAGGTGTTCTGGGGGTGGAAAAAGTGGACTTTAATTATTATTGGTACAATGTTTTAAACACAGAAAATTTAATATGGTGCTAAGTGGTATTTCAACCTAAGAAGAGTTACAATTTTAAATTTTTGACACAAGGAGTGGAATTGTCAAGGGGGAAAACAACTACTCCTCATTCCGTAAAATCATTCTTTAAGAACTAATTTGCCAAAGGCAGAACACCATCACAAACAAGTCTGCCTTCCTAAGAGTTGTGACACAGTGGTATATAAGCAAAAGAAGGAGATGTTATTATTGAACTTAACCTTCAACATTTTAGCTCATTATCCTAAATTAAATTGTTTCACTGATTTCTATGGTACCAAATTTACTAAAAGAAGATAACAAATGATGTCACATCAGCAAGAATGTTAGTCTTTGAAATTTCTACAATCTAATTATCAGGAAAGAGATTCAGACTTATAAACCCAGAAAAATAAATATTGAAGATGGACATTTATGTGAGCCAACGTATCCAGAACAAAAAAAAACTGAAAATTTTAGACTATCCCTAGTAATGCCTAAATATAGAAAGACATAAGATTTATACTATCAATTAGAAGACACCTTGAGGATCACATGATACCAAAAATCCCCCAAAATAGTTTAGTGAGCAAATACAAAGATCTCATTAATTTGAAATGTCAGGAACCTGGAAAAAAGGGCTTTAAATTATTAACTAGATTCCTTTCCAATATTCTGATTTTAAAAGGTACACTGAGTTGGATGGGGAATAGCAGCTGATTCAAATTATATACTGCTCTGAATAAACTAATATTTAGCTTAATGACATTTTGTTGTAATTTCAGATCAATCCCTAAATTTTCTTCTGTGTAAGAGTAACAGGTCCTGTGATTGTGAAGAGTTAGACTTAAGTAAGAATTGTTAACTCTTCTTATATGACAGTGGCATCAACATAGGTAAGAAAATATGGCATATAATTAATCAATCAATCAATGAGAATTTACTAAATCCTTACTATGTGCTAGGCCCTATGCTATGAGCCAAGGACACAAAAACAAAGAATGAAACACTTCTTACTCTCAAGGAGCTTATATTCTAATAAAAGAAGATTCAAACTATTAATTGGGAAACATTTATAGAGCCCCATGATATCAAAGGGCACCTAATATAGATTAAGCAAATACAAAGATCTCATTAATTTAAAAGGCCAGGATCATAACACATTGAAAGGTGGATTGACAAGAGAGTGATGTGATTATACACGTATACCAAGAACACCAATATAGAAGCAGCACATAGGATAAACTGGGGAAAGGATGACACTGGAGGCAAGAAGATCTTCAAGGAGACTGCCAGCAACAGTCCAAATGGAAAGTGTGAGGACTTGAAGGAGGGTAGTAGGTAAGGAACACATAAATGCAAAGGGAGAATTCATAGGTCTTGGTGACGGATTAGGTATAAGGGAAAAGAAAGAATCAAAGATAAGTCAGTCATTCAAAAAGCATTTATTAAGCACTTATTATGTGCCAGGCAGCATGGCAAGTGTTGTGGATACAAAGAAAGGCAAAAAGAGTCCCTGTCCTCAAGGAGCTTACATCCTAATGGGGGGAGACAATCTGTATATAAACAGGTATATGTGGGATATATGAGGAATAGATGAAAGATAATTTTAGAAGGGAAGATTCCAGCAGTTGGGGGGACAGGAAAAGGCTCTTGCAAATCATGGGTTTTTAACTAATTCTTGAAGGAAGCTAGTGGTTCTAAGGGCAGATAGGTGCCATAGTGGATAGAGTGCTAGGTCTGGAGTCAGGAATACTCATCTTCCTAAGTTCAAATCTGGCCTCAGATACTTACTAGCTGTGTGACCCTGGGCAGATAACTTAATCATGTTTGCCTCAGATTCCTCCTCTATAAAATGAACCAGAGAAGGAAACGGCAAACCATTCTAGTATTTTTGCCAAGAAAAATGGGGTCACAAAGAGTTGAAAAATGACTGAACAACAACTAAGAGATTCTAAAAGGCTGAGGTGAGGAGGGAGAGCATTCTAGGCATGGAAGACAACCAAAACAAAGACACACAGGAGGAAGATGGAATATTGTGCGAGAGGAATAGCCAACAGGTCAGTATGGCTGGATTATATATATGAAAGGGAATAAAGTATAAAAAGACTGGAAGGATCCATGCTGTGAAGAACCTTAAATGCCAGATAAAGGACTTGATATCTGATGAAGCCACTAGAGTTTACTGAATGGACAGGCAGTAACATGGTCAGACTTGTACTGCGGGATAATCGCTTTGGCAGATGGATGAGTGGAGGATGGACTTAAGTGGGAAAGGCTTGACAGAGGGAAACCAATATAGCAATATTACAGTCTGTAACAATAATCCAGGCTAGAAGTGATAAAGACCTAAACTACAGAGTGAGTAGAATGAGAAAAGGAATGTATATGAAAGATCTTGTGGACAAAGGAATGATAAGATCTGGGAACTGACTGGATACAAAAGGTAGGTAAGAGTGGGAGTCAAGGAAGACAGCCAGATCGCAGGCCTGCATGACTGGGAGGATGGTGGAACTCTTGACATTAATAGGGAATTTTGGAAAGGAGGAAGGTTTGGAAAGGAAGATGATGAATTCTGCTTTGAACATGATGAGTTTGAGCTTCCTCCAAGTCAAGTTTGAAATGTGTAGTTGGCAACAGAGGACTAAAGTTCAGGAAAGAGGGTCTGTGTGTGTGTGTGTGTGTGTGATCTCTGTAAAGATAGAAACTGAGAAGATGGCCTAGGATAGAACCTTGAGGGACAACCACATTTAGTGGATATGACGTGGATGAAGATCTAGCAAAGAATACTGAGAAGGAGCAGACAGACATGTACGAGGAGAATCAGGAGTGAGCAGTGTCACAAAAACCTAGAGAGGAGAAAGTACTCAGGAAAAAAAGGTGGTCAATAGTGGCAAATACTACAGAGAACAAGGCTTAAGACAAGGCCATTCGACACAGCAGTTAGATTATTTGTAACTTTGGAGAGATGTTTCCACTGAATGGTGAGATCAGAAGTCAAATGGCAGAGGGTTTAGAAAAAAAAAAGTGAGACAAAAGGAAATTGGAGGAACCAAGTATAGATGGATTTTTCAATGAATTTAGCCACAAAAGAGAGGAGAGAACTAGGGCAATAGCTAGCAGGGATGGTCAAGTAAGGGTATTTTAAAGATGGAGAAGATGTGTTCATGTTGCAGGGAGCAAGGAAGGAACAAGTAGAAATGGAGAAGCTGAATATTAAAAAGATAATGGGGATAACACTAGCGGTGATCTGCTGGAGAAGACAGGAAGAAATGGAAGCAAGGGTACATACAGTAGGAATGACCTTGGCAAGAAGGGCTACCTATTCATCATGGACCGGAGTAAAGAAGGAAATCATTGGGTGGTGATTTCATGGGGATGGACGATGAAGAAAAAGGTAAAAGGAGAGAAAGGAAGCTCTTGGTGAATTGCCTCAATTTTTTTTTTAGTGGAGACAAAATCCTCATAAGTTTGGTGTTAAAGCAAGAGTAACTAGAATTATTGTTCCATTAGCAAAAATAGAAAGCAAGATTCAGCAGAAAATGAGAATTTTAAAACTAGAAACACAAATTAACTATATAAATAATTATTATCAGAATAGAGAAAAATGCATAATAGAAGAAAAAGAAAAAGGTATACAGAAACGGTGTTATTTTGTCACTAACTTGTTAAAGTACCCTACCTAGAAATAAACTGAACAAAAGAAGTTTATGATTTCACCCAAAATGGCATACTTTTTAAATTAATGTGTATGTTCAAATAATTGTGTTTGTTGAGTTCATAATGAAAACTCAGAATGAAAAAATGTTTCATTCAACAAACTTTTATAATTACCTACTATGAACAGCAAAATGTGGCAGGGATTCAAAGATGAAAATGAAGAGTCTGCCATTGAGAACTTATATAATCCAGTAATGGGAAAGACATGTAAATAAACAAGATAAGTTAGAATGTGATAAGTACATAGGTAAAATCTAAAGGAGAAGAATGAGTGGGAAGGCAGGGATCACTTCAGATTGTGATGAGGGAAGGAATCCATTCCAGACATAAGTAAAATTATCCACAACATATAGTAAGGACAAAATAAACTGCAGAAAACCAATGTCCAGTGTTGGTGGGAAACAGAAGACAGAAGATTTAATAGAAGAGTAACCATCAAGTTAAGCTGGAGGACCCGAGCTGAATAGAAATTTTGACTTTCAAATACAAGACTCAAGAAAACTATAAAAATAGTAAACAGGAAAAAGAAATCATAAGGAATTCAATACAGTTTAACTGTTTACATTCCTACATGGGAAGATGATACTTGTAAGTCCTAAGAACTTTCTCATTATCAAGGAAAGTAGAAGTATACATAGACAGAGGGCATGGGTGTGAATTGACTATGATAGAATGATATCTTAAAAAATAAAATTAAGGTGTGAGAAAGAGGAATGCACTGGGAGAAGGAAAAAGGAAATGGTAGAATAGGGTAAATTATCTCACAAAAAAAGAGGTGTGGAAGAGCTTTTACAAAGGAGAGAAAGAGTAGCTCTTGAACCTTACTTTCACCAGACAGAATTGGCTCAAAGAGGGAATCTCATACACATTCAGTTGGGTATAGAAATCTATTTTATCCTATAGGAAAGTAGAAAGTGAAGGGGGCAAGAAAATGGGGGGGTGCTGATAGCAAGGAGGGCAGATTAGAGGAGATAGTAGTCAGAAGCAAAACACTTTTGAGGATGGACAGGGTGAAAGAAGAGAGAGTAAGACAAATACAAGAGAAAATAGGATGGAAGAAAATACACAGTAATCATAACTGTAAAAAATTTTTATAGCAAGTTTCTCTGATAAAGACCTCATTTCTCAATTATATAAAGAACTGAGTCAAACTTATAAAAATAAAAATTTATAAAAACTCCTCAATTGATATATATCAAAAGGATATGAACAGGCAGTTTTTGGACAAAGTAATCAAAGCTATCTGTAGTTATATGAAAAAATGCTCTAAATTGCTATGATTAGAGAAATGCAGATTAAAACAACTCTGAGGTACCACCCCACACCTATCAGATCAGCTAATATGATAAAAAAGGAAAATGACAAATGTTGGAGGGGATATGGGAAAATTGAGACACTAATTCACTGTTGGTGAAGTTATGAGCTGATTCAACCATTCTAGAGAGAAATTTGGAACTAAGGCCAAGGGGCTATAAAACTGCATACTCTTTGACCCAATAATACCACTAGTAGGTCTGTATCTCAAAGAGATTTATAAAGGGGGTGAGAGGAAAGGCCTGTTTGTAAATATATGTATATACATATACATATATGTGTGTGTGTACATGTATGTATATGTAGATATGTATATATAGATATGTATTTATATGTAGATATGTGTGTATATGTAGATGTGTGTATGTAAATATGTATGTATATGTATATGTGTATGTATGTCTATATGTAGATGTAGGTGTGTATGTATATGTATGTGTGTGTATGTATGTATATGTATATATGCATGTGTGTATGTATAGCAGCTCTTTTTGTGGTGGCAAAGAATTGGATAAAGACCAGAAGACGGGACTTTGAAAATGAGAGTAAGGAGCTTCAAATTATTCTGTCGGAAATGAGGAGTTACTGACAGTTTTTGTCCAGTACATTATCATACATTAAGGAAGGAAAGAAAAAAGTAGGGAGGAGAAGAAAGAAGGAAGGAAGAAAGAAAAGAAGGAAATAAACATTTATTAAATACCAAACACTGTACTAAGCACTTTACAAATATCTCATTTAATCATCACAACAATCCTGAGTTGTATATACTATTGTGATTCCCATTTTACAGTTGAGGAAACTGAGGCAAACAGAGGTTAAGTGACAGGGTTAAGCCCAGGGTCACACAGCTAGTAGGTGTCTGAAGCCAAATTTGAACTTGTGTTCCTAACTCCAGCTACAGGGGACTCTGTTCACTATGGTGCCACCTGGCATTCAAGGACAGGAAAATCACTTTGATAACAAAGATAAGAAAGGGGAAATATAATATACAAAGAAACCCATTAAGAAGCTATTACAATATTTATAACATACAACAGACAAAAGGATTGAACAACTGGAGTGGAAGCCAGGTGAGGGGACAGCTATAATAAAGGACAGAACTTGGTAATTGGCTGTAGCTTATTTTTTAGTCACTGAATTTGAAGTAGGTCATCAAGGTAAAGATGTCCATTAGACAGTTTAAAATGTTATTGTGAGGGGCAGCTAGGTGGTGCAGTGGATAGTGCACTGGCCCTGAAGTCAGGAGGACTTGAGTTCAAATCCTGCCTCAGACCAAACACTCGACACTTACTAGCTGTGTGATTCTGGGCAAGTCACTTAACCCCAATTACCTAAAAAAAAAAAAAGTGTTATTGTGAAACTCTGGACAAAAGTCAAGACTGAAGAATAGAGATAGGAGGAATCTGCACAAAGTGACAACTGAATTGCAAAAATGGATAACGCCACTAAGGGCTGTCCCCACCCCTAGTCATAAGGAATTAGAGTATTTTCCCCTAAGGGTAGAACCATGAGCAATGGGTAGAAATTAAAAGGAGTAAATTTAGGTTTTAGACTTCCTTGGAGATTTTCAAAGCAGAGGCTGGATGGTAACTGGTTGGGTATGTAAGAGTAAGTGTATCTCTTTTTAGGGATTGACTTAGATGGCCATTGAGATCTCTTCACAATCTAAAATTCTAAGATTCTATGATACTTCCTACTCCCTTAACTTTTGTGAAATTACAGCTTCCTGATTCTCCACTCCCTCCCCCATTTCCTCAAATGTTCCTTCTCTGGCTTCATGTCCACATCTTGGCCCTTTAATTGAGATATCCTCCAAATCTCCAGTTCCTGGGCCTTTAATTCTCTTCTCTTTCGGTGATTTCATCCACTAAGATGGGAATGTCAACTGAGTCAAATGTTATAAAGAGGTCCAGGAGAATGAGGGCTGAAAAAGGGCACTGCATCAGTGATTAGGGGGTCACTAGTAACCTTGGAGAAAGCAATCCCAACATAGTAGTGGTGATAGAAGTCAGATTGTAGGAGGCTAAGAAAAAATGAGTAATGAGGAAATAGAAGCATTGAACATACCCAGCTGAAAAGTTTGGCAGTGAAAGGGGAAAAAAAGGAAATGGATAGTTTAAGGATATAGTAAGACTGAAGGAAGATTTCAGAGGTATTTGAAGTTAAGGGAGGAAGGGATCTGAAGAAGCCTGAAGGCAGGGAACTAGACTTTTATGCTGTGGATAATGAAAGGCTCTAGAAAAGGATAGCAAAGCATCAAATGATTTTTTTTTATATACATGCAATTGAAAGTTAAGATTATTAGGCAAAATGAGAATAAGAATACAAAACAATCATTCATCTTTTTGTTTATAAACTAGTTGATAATTAAACATCATTTTTGTTGTTCTATATATTTAGTATTTTGGAAAGCAATTATATTTTTAAGACCTTGAAATTGCAACATAAGTAAACCCATTAACTTTATTTTATACTATCTCTATTACCAATCTAAGGTTTCATAAATGAATAAACAATTTAGCCTTAATACATAAATCATGTTTTGTTATATCTATTCATGGTACACAGATGCTATATAATGTTGGACTATTTTAAAAATACAACAGACCAATTACCTTGGCAGGCTTTGATAAAATTTCTCTCTCTTGTTCATATTTTCTTTGCTTCTCCAAACGTTCCAACTGTTCAAAAAATTTTAACTGTGACTGGACATCTGTTGTCTGCTTATACCATTCATTATCCTGGGAAATGAAAAACATATTTCCAAAAATGTGTATAAATTTGTGAAAATTATACACATTTAAAAAATACAATTCATGCCTTTACATTACTTTTTCTTTAGATTTTTAACAAAACAAAATGCTACCTCGGGACCTTGTGATCTACCTATTTATTTTTCTAGAAATAATAAAGAGAATATCATGTATTGATCAATATGAGTAGTCAGTTTTGAATAAAACTATTAGTAAATAAGGCCAAGTACCAATCCCAGGGAACAGTTGTCTAGAAAGACTCACGATATCTATCCTAAACACAGTTAAAATTAAGTGACACTATTAAGTTATATTCTAAAAGTAGAATTATTACAATTTAAGAAAAATTTTAATTTTAATTTTTAAAAATGTATTTTAAAAATTTATTTTAACCTTATGATTCTCATATTCTATATACGTAGTTTGTCAAAAGGTAGATCTAGTTGCTGAAAAATAATTATAATTATTAAAATCATCTAAAGGTGTTTTAAGGGTATCAGTGTATCTTCTTTTTCTCTCAAACACAGATTATCAGTTCTTTAAAGGCAAAAATTGTGGCTTAATAAATACTCATTGACCAGTTATACTGAAGTAGGAAAAATACAACAGGTTTGATAATTATAAAATTAGCTCAAAAAGTAGAGCTTAGTCAAAATTTTGCAATTTCTAAGCTTGTTATACCTGAAAAAGAAATCAGGAAGGCTGGATAAGAATTTTGTTTCTTAGGGAAGAAAAAAAATTTTTTTTCTTATTTAGTGGATCAAATATATTACAGGACAGTTTACAGTACAAAAAATCTTGTTCAATGAATTCCACTTTTTCTTCTGATTCCCATTATAAAATTGTTCTCTGGATATAATAAAATAAAACTTAAAAACAAACCTTTAAAAATCACAACTGAATGAAAAATTGCTTTCTGATAAAACATCATAAATACTTAGATTATTAATAAGTATATCCAGGATATTGGTAATAATATCATGCTTTACCTCCAAATAGGTACCAAATTAACATACTGAAATGAAAGCAGAACATTGGTGTCTAGAGTCCTAACAGTACACCATCTCTATCACATATGCTTCCTACTGCAGAGCTGCTTCTATATTTTTCACCATACTAAACACAATACTTCTAACTTTATACCCAAGACGGTTTTTTCAGTCTTTTGGGGGTTTTCACTTTTTCCTGTCACTTGAAATTACTTGCCATTTTCTATGTATCTTTGTCTAGCATTGCCTATACAATTGTTACAGAACCTTTGGACAGGAGGGGTCACCACCACTTTCGTAAAGTCAAGTTACTGTTAAAAACAGCATTCTATTTTGGTTTTGTATTGCTAATGCCTAGTACAATGCTTTGCATAGAGTTGATGTTTAATGATTTTTTTTATTTGATTTTTTTATTTGATCTATAATGGATATCTGCATCAATGACTACAAAACCAATATTTATATTTATACATCTACCATATTACTGATTTATGTTAGTCAAAGTCATCAGGGCTTACAAAGTATATATTTAAGGTTATCAATCATTCCAGAAGATGGCAAGACCAGAAAAAAGATGACATGTCAGGCAGCCTGTTTCTTTACATTCCTAAATGTAAATTCCTTACAACCTTAAATTGTTTACATTCAGGGGCTGCTATTCCTTAAATTGGAAGCATATTTAATTTAATAATTGTAAAAGGCAGAAATTCTGTTCAATAGATTCCCATAAGAAACTGGATTTTGATTGATCATATATTTTACCTTGATATTTACTTCTTCATTCAACAAATTCAATTTGATGAACATTTATTAGGTTCTTATTGTATAAAAGGTTAGACATTCAGGATACAGAAATGTAAACAGCCCGTGACCTCTGAGAGCTAACATACCCAGAGTATACACCATGTTCACAAGTAAATAAATACAAAGTAATTTCAGGCAAGAAGGTAAAAACTGAGGTAATCAGAAAAGGTCTTATATAGGAGATGACACCTGAGTTGTGCTCTGAAGGAAGCTGGAAATTCTACAAAGTGGACGTGTCATAGTATATTCCAGAGGTGAAGGACCAATTGTGCAGAGTCATAGAGGCAGAACATAGAATGTCATCAACAGGAAATAGTTATCAAGCAAGCTTTATTGGAAGTGCAAGAAAATAAAGGGAATTCATATGAAATACGACTAGAAAGGGAAATGGTAACTTGACTGTGGAGGAATTTGAATGCCAAGCTGAGGATTTTATACTTTGTCATAGGTTTAACCAGAAAATATTGAAGATTTTTAAGGGGGGGGGGGGCGTTAACATGGTATTATTGAGTAGGCAAGGTGGCATGGGTATACCTATGTTTTAGAATTATGAATGCGGTGGCTGTATAGAATTGGAGAGGGAAGAGAGAAGAGGCAGGGGAACTAGAAAGTGACTGCAATAACCTTTGGGAGAAGTATTCATTTCAATTTGCTTGAATGGAAATTTGAGATACTCGGAATTTAGTAGAGACACCCAAAACTCCACAGTATACAAGAGCTAAGAAGTTGTTGTTATTTTTTCAGTTGTGTCTGACTTTTTACAACCTCATTCGAAGTTTTCTTGGCAAAGATACTGGAGTGGTTTGCCATTTTCTTCTCCAGCTCATTTTATAGATGAGGAAACTGAGGCAAACAGGGTGAAGTGACTTGTCCAGGGTCAAACAGCCAGTAAGTGTCTGAGGCCAGATTTGAACTAATGAAGATGAGTATTCCTGACTTCAGGACCAGCACTCTATCTACTGTACCATTGCCAGGAAATGAATCAATACTAAAACCATGGACTCAGATGTCTAAATACAAATGTATAAAGTATGACTAATTTAACAAGTTTAACTAGCCATCCTAGTGGAGGCAAATTTGAACTCTTGAGTATCACTAAGACTTGGTGGGATGACACTAAACTGATCTGGTGGTTCAAGCTTGGCTTTGGAATAAAATGAGACATCCATACACAATATAACATTTAACAAAAGAAATTTACTTAGCAATAGCAAGGAAAGGCTATTCAACAAAAATCCAGCATTGATTCAATTGTGTCGAACTCCCTTCGTCTCGGTATTTGCCATGTTGGCATGCATGGTAAGAGTTTATTGACTCATATGACAGTGGGATATCTGTCAAGCATGAGCAGCCCTAAATACTCAGTTTTTTATGTCACAGGTGAATAGGAAGCCATTTCAATGGTCTGAGCCCCTGGACCAATTAAGACTCAAAGGGGAAGGGTATATGTGTGTTTTTATATATACATACATACATATGTACGTGTGTTCACAAATACATGTAGGCATGTATATACACGTGTGTGATGTGTGTGTTTTCACATATACATATATCTAGGTAGACAGACATTTAAACACACATCTCTATCTATCTACACACATGATATGGTCATGTAAGAGAGTCTGGGAACAGAGGAGGAGTCAAAGAGAAACAGTGGAAAGCATCAGGATGAAGATCAGTGGGATCACAAATGAAAATGTTATTGTCATTACAGTATACTACAGAACATTTGGACAGAAAGAAGAAATGGATGATGAGCAGGGAAACAGATTACCATCCTGGTACATAGGCAAAATACAGTATTTATGCTGCTATTCGGTCGTTTCAGTTGTGTCCAACTCTTTGTGACCCCATTTGGGGTTTTCTTGGCAAAGATACTGTGGTGGTTTTTTGTTTCCTTCTCCAGCTCATTTTACAGATGAGGAAACTGAGGCAAACTGGGTTAAGTGACTTGCCCAGTGTCACACAGCTATTAAGAGTTTGAGGCTGGATTTTAACTCATGGAGATGAGTCTCGCTAATTTTAGGTCCAATTCTTTATCCACTGCACTACCTTGCTGTCCCCTTCTTGCCCTTTAGCTCTACCAGAATCCCTTTGATTATGAATTGTAGGTCACCTAGGACTAAGCTCCCTTACCTAGACTCTGTTTTCCACTGTCTCATACCCATCCACGTAAGTCCGTTCCTCCTGTGTACCTCATCCCACTCTATCCTACTTTTTCTCCAGATAAAGTGGTGGACCTGGAAGAACTGAGTTCAAATCCAGCATTAGACACTCACTAGTTATTTAACTTCTACCTACCTCAGTTTCATCTTCTATAAAATAGGAACATTAACAGCCCCTACCTCCCAGGGCTGCTGTGAGGATAAAATGAGATGATATTACAAAATGCTTTGTAAACCTTAAAGCACCACATAAATCTTATTATTGTGAAGCAGTTAGGAATGGATAAAGTTCTGGGCCCAGAGTCAGGATGAATTGAGTTTAAATCCAGTATCAGACATTTACTAGCTATGTGATCCTGGGCAAATCACCTAATGCCTACTCAGTTTCCTCAGCAAGAAAATGGGGATAAATACAGCACCTGCCTCCCTTGGCTGTTGTGATGATCAAATGAGATAACATTAGTAAAGCATTTAGCACAGTGCCACACTAGGTGCTTAACAATGTCTGTTTCCTTTCTTCCTTCCATTTTCCCCTAGATATGTATAAGTAATAGGATAATAATAGAATGATAATCCTCCAATAAAATGTAACCTACTTGAAGGCAAGGATTATTTTTCTTTTTTGTCTGGCTCTCCAGCACCAGCAGAGTACCCAGCATACAGCAGGCACTCAAGAAATGATTGATGAGTTTAAATGAATGAAGAAAAGTCTGAATTATTTTAGCATGCTTTATTTAAGAAGGGAAGTCTGTAAAAATATTTTGTAAAGATTTCCATCAAAAAATGGTTACCTTTTTAAAAAAGTGGTGGCTTCTACTTATGTGGAAGAGCTCATTCCCCAATAGTGCTACATCAATGAGGCATTACAATCTATGAAATACAAATACACTTTGGCTCCATCATCAGAGTCTTTTCATAAAATCCCTTCTTTTCTGTTCAAGAAAAGCAAACATTTGGAAAATACTAAATATTTTTCTTCAAACATTCCCATGGTTGTCATTTTTAGGAAAGATGACAGCTACTAAAAATGGATTTTTCAAAATACATTTTCTTGAGGTTTGGGTTTTGTTCTGTTTTATGTTATTTTTTTTAAACAAATTGTTGTAAACCAACCCCTTTTTGACCATCTGCAAGCCTCCTTTTAACAACATGATTTCCTTTCCATAATGTAGCTCTGAAACAACAAACAGCAAGTCTGGTATGGTGACAAGTCTGAAATTAAACAACTAAGCAGCTTCACAGCAAACAATGATCCCCTGGTACTTTAAATTTAGCAGCTGCTCAAAGAAATCTTGATAAATGAACCACAACATACTTCTATAAACTGGTTCTCTGCAGTTCATCTCCAGTCAAACCTTTTGAAAGGCCAATAAAATGGAATAGTTTTATGTACTACTGCTTTGGGGAGAGGGAGGCAGAGAGGTGGGAAAAAGGATGGAAAGGTAAAAGGAAGGGTGGACAGGAGGAAGGGAGGGTGGGATTGTCCAAATGTGTTTACCAAATATATTATCTTTTAAGATATTTCACCAGATTTAGCCTCTTTAGGCTGTACTTACTTTGTATGATTCCATTCGATGCTGTGTTATTATTGTGACTTTTTCAATAACTGTTCCTAATCTAGTCTGTGCTGCTCGAGAAATAAAGGTCATCACCTCAGCTGATACATCTGTAATTCCTGATTTTCTTGGTGAAGCAGAAAATAGAAGAAAATGAAATATTCGTAAATTTTGCAAATGCAATAATTGGACTATAATTTAGTAACTCTAAAACATTTTAGGTTATTTTTTAAAACATAATTTAAAATACAAAGCTCAAATATTTAGTATCACATATAGTCAAAAACAAAGTGCTCTATTATTATAACCTTATAGTAGCCCTTAGAGAAAATGTGAATGAAAAGATATAATATGCCAAAAAGACTGATAAGTGAGGAACATTTCAGAGCTAAGCTTTTCTGAATTTGATATAAATCTAGGAGGATATGTGATAAGTTGATGAATTATTAGGTGACCTTTGAAAATAATGTGAATTTCATAAATGTTACCAATTTTATTGGTCAAGAAAAGCTTAACTTCTCCACATTAATCAGCTAATATTTATAAAGAGCTTTAAGATGTAAAGTACTAAACACAGGTTGTAGTCTCAAATTCTTGATATTTCATCTAAAATGTATTCCCTTTTTCAAGATGAGGTTTCTCAGAATGAGCAATTTATCCATATAAAAATCCAACTATTTTACATAAATAAGATCCGTGCATGAGTTATTTTAAATGCCACATCAGAACTAAGTATCACAGAAGTTAAGGGCTACTTAAAAGAACAATATTTCACAAGGGCAGGCCAAAGGAATGGTCAAAGTAGCCATAAATATTTTAAATGCACCCTCAGAGTTAACTGTTTAGAACACTTTATAAACTTCAGTGAATCACAGTAGGTTTGGTGGGGACGGATGGAAAACAGGGAAGAAAAGAGGAATCACCTCCATTTCTCAATCTCTTTGTACTTTTTGTTCTGTTTCTCTGACCTCTTCCTTCCCCAATAAGTCTACCTAGTTTTTTTTTTTCCCCCACACACAACACCTAATATACCAACTCAGTAAAAGTTTAGTTTAAGACAGGCCTGCACAACATACAGATGACTGTCACACAACCCGTGGCAACCAACCATCGTCAGTCTGTCTCTAGTCTAGCCTATCTGTGGCTTGAAGAAGTTTACAAGTTGTGCAGGTCTGGTCTAATATATGATTAAACCAACAGAAAACTTTTCATATTCCGTTGACAAAAATTTCTTTTGGTTATGTGAGATATAGCTCCTAGATAGTTGACATTTCATCAACATTTTAGTAAGATTTTAGTAATTTAACACCTTATTTTGAAAAACATAACTGAAAGTCCTATACCTGAATTTAACTAAGATAAATAATATCTTACATATTCATATGTGGTGCTTTAAGATTGACAAAGGTTTAACTCATCATAGACCAATACATCCAACATCTTGTTATGTTTCCATTTTATTCTGAACATGTTTGACATATTAGAATTTTCTCATTTCTATAGGTGCAAGACGTTAATCACATGGGCAGCATTTCTTCTCTCATTTTCTCTTTGGTAAGTGGCAATAACATTCTCACAGGAATAAGGAAGGATACAATGTTAATAGGCTTCCTGGGGTTTGGCTTCTTGCTCTTGCATTTACATCATGGTTTAGGCAAATTCAAATAGCATTGTTTATTCCCAAATGCATGGCACAGCAAATGTTCCTCAGTGCATCCATTCTTAACCCTGCCTTTTTATTCTTTAAAGAGAAAATGCTTGTGCACACTATCTCAGCAGAAAGTGGGGTAAAAATCAGGGTACTTAACAGGTATTTTTAATCATTGGTATAGCAAAATCTACAGTGTTTTAGATTATCCTCACGCGGTATTGGCTACTTTGAGGCACCTGGGCTTTCTTCTCCAGCCTTGATTTTCATTGTGTCATTTCCATTTCTGAGAAGAATGCAACTATGACAAATTTCTCAGTTCACCTCTCTACTTGGTGTCTTATATTTTCTTTTCACCCAGGCACAGGCATATACTCGATCTTCCCCTTAAGACTTCTACTTTTTGCTATGTGGAGCCCTTGGCTTGCTTCTGACAACCCTAACAGGCCAACCATACTAAGGAAGAGAAAGAGAGAGAGAAGGGAGAGAAACTGAAAGCTTCGGGGATATATAATCCAAGAAACAGCAATAGTAGGCATAGCAGGAGGGACATGTGAGCCCAGGCAAGTAACAACTTCTCTGTGCTTTAATATCTTTATCTATAAAATAAGGGTGTTGGACTCTTCCAGATCTAAATCTAGAATCCTTAGATCCTATGACGCAATCTAAGATCTTTGCTCTTAGTGGGATGCACAAATGCTGAGTGTGAAAGGCAGGAGTGAGTGGTTACACAAGGGGAATGCTTGAGAGAGATGCTGTGAGACACCACCTATATACTGTACAGTTAACTTAGGGGCTGACCAGAGCAATTGCTGGCAGCCTCTAGACCTCTGAGATTTCTTCTGGAGTCCTAACAGGATAACCTAACCCTATCAAGGAATGCTGTCCAGAATAAACTTTATCATCAGATTTATCAAATTTGTGTTTTAATGGAAATGTTTTTTGCTATAGGGCCAGGAACTTGGCCTATTAAAATCTAATATCAGACTTTCTGAACTGTAGGAAAGACTGACTGATTTGGAAGTTTTCAAATTGAACAAATTGAATTTAAACTAAATTAATTTATTAGCTTGAAACAGTTACATAACTTAAAATGGGCCTTTAAAAAAATAATTTGAAAGAGATCCAATGGCATTAGCTAGAGTTGCTTTTTCAAAAATCCATACTCTGGCATTTCACCAGGCTCTGAGTGTGCCTTTTGTACTTCTTTTGTTTCAGGTTCTCTAGATAATAAATATAAAAACAACAATTATAACCCATTATACATTTCTATAGGAATGTAGATAGATTACTTAGTGACTTCACTTGAGCCTCACAATAGCACCCTGGGGAAGAAGGCAAGGTGGAAATTATCATCTATACTCTATAGATTAGGAAATTGAGAACAACTGAGCTTATGTGCATTCTTTGTTGGCCCGTAAGATGGAATGTCCCTGGGTTTGGTCTTGGGCTCTCTTCTCTTTTCTCTCTATACCCTCTCCTTTAATGATCTTATCTATTACTTTTGATTCAACTATCATCTCAGTATATTATCCCCAAATATATATATCCAGTCATAATTAATTGCCTGAATTCTAGTCCCACATGTCTATTTCCCTGCTACGTATCTCCATTTGGATATCCCTTTAGCATCTCAAACTCAACATGTCCAAAAATGAACATATTGTCTTTTCCTCTGACCCCATTCCTCCTTCTAACTTCTCTGTTTTTGAGTAGGATGCCACCATACTTCCAGATACCCAGGTTTACAACATCAGTTTTATCTTTGATTCTACTCTCCCTCACCCCACACATTCAATCACTTGCCAAAATCTGTTCAGTTCTACCATTACAACATCTCTTGATCTGTTCCTTTCTCTACCCTCCCATGACCACCACCGTATGGTGAGCCTTTCTACCACCTCTGACCTAGATTATTATACCTCCTACTGGACCTGCCTCCAGTAACTCCCTTCTCCAATCCAACCTGCCCAGAGCTGCCAAACCTAACAAACAGACTGACCATATGACTGCCTAGCCTAAGAAGCTTCTCTGGTTTCCAATAGCCTCCAGGATAAAGTACAAACTCCTCCATTCGGTATTTAAAGGCCTTTACAACCTGACTCCACCCTACATTCCACCCCCCAAGAAATTCCAGCCAAGACTGCCTATTGCTGTTCCCCATATACAGCCTTCAATTGCTGCCTCTCTGGGTCCTTGTACAAAGTGTTCTATGCCTAGAATGTTTCCCTTCTCCCCACCACTTCTTAGAATCTAATTCCTATCTCTATTAGAGGCTTAGCTTAACTGACACCAATATTTTTTACTGACCCTGCTAGCTGTTAATCATCCACTCCCAAAATTACTTTGGATTTACTATATTTACATCACCTCATAAAATGGCAGCAGATAAGGCCAGTTTAAAGAATGCCTGGCAAGGGAATCAACTAATCAGTTGTCCAAAGGGTATTTAAAGATTAAAATGAAAGCCTGGTAAGAAAAAAAAAATCTACAAAGGTTTTTTATAATAAATATATATAATAATTTATGTATATATTTAAATATATTATTTCTATATATAATAATTTATAATAAACTTTTTTGTTTGCCATCAAAGACAGTAAAGCCACCAAACCTAGACTCCAGCATTATAGTCCTGAATGAGTATATAAATATATAAATATATAAATATAGAGAAAGATATAAATATATAGAGATATAAATAGACATATAGAGAGAGAAATATAAATAACAGTAAAAGAGAACAAACATGGGAAAAGCAGCTGGATTTGACCAAGGATACATAGAGGACAACTGGACTGAAGGTGACATAATTTTGAGAGCATTGATGGATTGCTTCATGAGGTATCTGAAGGAAGGGAAGACACCAAAGATATGGGAAAAAGTCTTAAACTTTATTAATACTGAAAAAAGGTGACCAAAGAAACATCAAAAACTACCAACTTATACTCCTAGTTTCCTGTGTACATAAAATTTTAATAGAATAATTTACACATGCATTGAGGGCATGCTTGATGAGGGTATTAGAAGGGAATGGACAGGTTTTCATAAAAGATATTTTACATTGGGCCACATCTTTACTATCATACAGTTAATTGAAAGTTATAGACAATACAAGATTGCAGTGTGTTTATTTATTGATAATAGTCAATCAATCAACAAGCATTTATTAATGCTTACTAGGTGCTAGGCACTGTGTTAAGTGCCAGAGAAACAAAAAAAAAAAAAGAGGAAAACACAGACAGTCCCTGCCCTCAAGGAATTTACATTCTAATGTGAAAGATGTACATGAATAGATATAAACAAGATACATAGAGTATTTGAAAAGTAACCTTTATAGGGAAAGCCTTTGACTGGGTAGAATACACTTCCTTAAAGGCTCTCCTCCAATAGAGTGGCTCCCATCCATACATCACAATTACTCAAGATTATTTGAAAAATACAATAAGAGAGATAACTTTATTCAATGACCTCATGATTATATCAGCCAAGGAATAAAAATAGGAAAATATGTTTGCCAAAGGTGTTTTCCACTGTCAGAGTGCAGTTTGAAGAGGGATTGATTCTTTGTGGATGGCGAGGCCCTCTATGTGCTCCTTTTAAGTGGTACCATGCTGATTTCATCAAACCAGAACACTACAGAGCCTCCTAGAAGAGATACATAATCACCTGAAAGAATCTGGCCTAACCATCCATGATCAAAAAGAAGATGGGCTTGTCATAAAATAAGAGCAAGGGATAAATAATGGAGAACCCAGGTATTCCACTAGTATTCTCAAAATGTTAGGAGAGAGCAAGGAAAATGATCCTCTTCACCATGTAGGAAGGATCACTCCACTGAACTTGCCCACTCCAAAGTTACCAATGATCTCTTAATGGCTAAATACAATATCTTCTCTATCCTCATCCTTCTTGATCTCTCTGAAGATTGACACTGTTAATCGCTTTCTTGTCTTAGACACTCTCTATTCTCTAGGTTTTTGTAATACTGCTATATCCTGGTTCTCTAGCTACCTGCATGACCTCTCTTTCTTAAGTCTCTCTTATTTCTTCTAGCTTATGCCTACTAACCATGAGTGTCCCCCAAGGATTTGTCCTGGGCCCACTTTTTCTCTCCATCTACTATCTCACTTGGTTATTTCATCAGCTCCCACTGGTTTGATTATCATCTCTATGTAAATGATTCTCACATCTATTTATCTAGACCTAACCTTTCTCCTGACCTCCAATCTTGCATCATCAATTGCATACTGGACATCTTGAACTGGATGTCCCCTGGCCATTTCAATACGTACAAAACAGAAATCAGTATCTTTTCTTCCAAAGTCTTTCATCTTTTGAAATTCCCTATTACTATCAATGGAATCACCATTCTCCCAGTCACTCATCTTGCCACTCACACTGGCAACTTTGGTGTCATCTTGGGTCCTTGCACTCACTATTGCCAGTTTTTGTCATTTCCACCTTCACAACATCTCTTACATGTATCCTCCTTTTCTCCACTCACAGCTACCACCCTGGTGCAGTAGGCCCTCATCACCTCACATAAATAATCAATCATTGCAATAATTATTGCAATAAACTATGGCAATACTCAGCTGTCTAGTTTCCATGCCTCAAGCTTCTCCCCATTCCAGTCCATCCTCCACTTTGTGCTTCAGCGATCTTCCTAAAGCACAAAATTGACCATGTCACCCCACCTCACCCCTATTCATTAACTGCTGTGGCACTCTATTATCTTCAGTATCAAATATAAAATTCTCTGTTTGGCTTTTAAAGCCCCTCACAACCTGGGCCCTTCCAGACTTTTCACTGGCTGTCTCCATGCCTATAATGTTCTCCCTCCTTACCTCTACCTCTTTACTTTCATCGAGACTCAGCTCAAAGCTCATCTTCTGAAAGGGGTCTCTCCCAGACCCCTCAACTAATAATGCCTTCTCATTAGGATTGCCTCCCATTGCCACTGTATATATCTTATGTGTACATAGTTGTTTATATACTATCTCCCCCATTAGAATGAGATCTTTGAGAGGAGGGACAATTTGTTTTTTTGCCGATCTTTGTATCTCCAGCCCTCAGCAAAATGGTTGGTATATAATGAAAGCTTAATAAATGCTTGCCAATTTATTGGTTGAACTTATGGGAGAGCATTAACAAGGACTGCACAGGATGGGCAGGCATGGATAGGCTGCAATTTGCAATGCTGGAGGAATTAGAACATAGATCCATTAGAAAATGTGAGAATTTCAGTATATTTTACACATAGTTATCTGTGTACATGTTCTTTCTTATCAGTATGATGAAAGTTCCTTGAATTCAAGGGCTTTTTCATTTTTATCTTCATATTCCTCAAACCTAGCATAATGCCTGGTGTATAGTAAGTATAGGAAAACTCTGTAATGGTCTGTAGTGGTGAGGGAAGCCTGAAAGACTGCCACCCTGGGGTACCATTCCTCTTTTGTTCCCTCCTCCTCCTCTTCCCTGGTCCATCCAGGATAGCCCTAGGGTTCCTACCACCACCAGGGACATGCTATCTCCTTCACTTCCCCCTTTCACTGATTTCCCAGATGGGGACATTCAGGTATCATCTAGGCTGCTTGACTACTCACATGGCTTAGATGAGACAGGAGTCACCAACTTTGTTCCTTCCTATAACATGGAGGACCACCAGGCCTTGCCATCTGCCCTGACTCTACAATCTGCTGACTCCCAGCACTGTCATCTGATGTACTGAATAGCCTAAGGACCTTTGGGAGCTGCTGCTGAACCCTCAGGATTTCTAGGACTTTCCAAGCCCCCTGTAGCTAAAGTTTCTTTTATGTGTTTTCTCCCTCCCTTTTATGTGTGAGCTCCTTGGGTGCAAGGACTCTCTCACTTCCCTTTACATCCCCAGCCTTTAAAATAGTGCTTGACACATAGTAAGCTCTTGATAAATCTTTTTTTTAATTCATTCCTTTACTTAATTGATATTTGTTGAATTATTTTAAGTGATTTGCTCAGGTAGGAGAGAACTAGACCCCGGTTCTCCTGACTCCTAGGCCAATGCCAGCATGGTTTAACTTCATATCTAAAACTATAACCTATTTATAATCTTATACTCGAGACAACATATAATAGACCCAACACAATTGTTAAAATATAATTTCATATTTATCCAAAGTTTATAAACTCTATGAAAGATCATGTCATCATTAAAACCAGGGACATCTGTACAGTAACAATATTTTAAGAGGATATGAAGTTTTATTTATTCAGGATCTATAAATCTAATAAATCTAATAAGTCAATTTATGTTTAAAAGAGGAAAGAAAAGGGAGAAATGGAAGCGAGGAGAAGAAAAGAAGTTAGCAAATAGCAAAGAGGGTTAAATGATTTACTTTTGATGCATAAACCTCAATTTGTAAATGGTTAATCCAAAGCACAAAATGTTTAAATAATATCTAACGAACAATAGCAACAACTGAAAAAGAATCAAGGTCTCTACATAGTAACCAGTACGCTGTGATTTCTCACCCAGGAATAAAAAAGAAACATAGAGAAGTTTTAGGTCAATGGTAAAAGCCTGTCTGCCTGGCTGGGAAATGCAAATCCTAATTAATGTGTTGTAGTTCTAAATTAGAGGCTGCCAAAAAGAGACTCGGCTGCAATAGATTCACCTTAGCTGCAGACAAAGCAATGCATCCCTCCTGATATATTAACATAATTAGATGGATAACTGTTCACTAACATGTTCACCATCACCACTGGCCAGAAGCAAAATACCAAAACACTCATCTAATACTTTGAATTTGCTTTCTTTATAACGGCTTATAGGAAATCTGCCAAGAGGACCCTTTCATTTAGACAATTACACTGAAGCATCTGGTTCATACCACTGTGAAGATGCAAGTGAATGGACCTTTTTTATTTTAAAACAGACATATCTTTCAAATACATTTTCAATGTATACAACCCTGGAGCCTTTGCTACATAAAGCTCTACTTTGAAGGTTATGTTTGGAATTGACTTTTCTCTTGGGAAAGAATGAGGACCTAGGGAAGAATGGGAGAATGGGTTAATAAAATGGAACAAGATGGAGGCAGAAACATTGGCACATTTTTTTTTATGAAGAATTCGCATTTTTGCAGCCAAACTCAACTACAGTAAACCATCATGTCTAAAAAATGTAGGGAAATCAGTGAGAAGTTCATTTTGTATTGAAATATCCTTCTGTTATTTTAATGATCTGATCTAAAATGAAGTGGCAGGGCCCCGCATCACCCTTGGCTTGATGTCAGCAATAAGTTCAGTCCAGTCAATCACTGACATAATGGAAACACTGAGCTGCCACTCACCAGCAGGGGGCACTACCGTGGCTTCTTTCTCTAGGCAATACCATTCAAAGTCTGATGATATTTTTTAAAAAGCACATTTCAAGAGACTGGAAGGAAATCTGTCATCATTTTAGACACATAACTATCCTGCCATGAAACTACTATGGCATCTTTTTCATATGTGCCTCAGTTACCTATACATGATAACCTTTACACCTGGGTGCATTCTCCAACCTCAAAAATGGATCAAATCACTTGCCATCAGCACCCAAAGTAAAAGCCTACTTCTGAATTCATTCAATGAACATGAGCATTATAACTGCATAAGTTCAAGCCAACCATTGTTTCATTTAGCATTCATTAACTGTCATTTACCTACACTGATAATTCTAGTGAATCACTTCAATTCAACAAGTATTTACTAAGTTCCTATTATGTGGAAGATACTGTGTTAAGGGGTACAGAAATAAAAATGAAATTGTCCTTGTCCTCAAAGGGCTCATATTCTATTGGTATGGGGAAATACTTAGAAAAATCAGTAAATACAAGATATACATAATATAATGGAGGGAGTGGAGAAGCATTTATTAAGCATCATCAATGTGCCAGGCATTGTGCTAAACTCTGGGGATACAAAGAAAGGCAGAAAGTCCCTTCTCTCAAAGATCTCATAGTCTAATGGGGGAGACAACATGAAAATAATTACATACAAACAAAATGTATATAGAATAAACTGTAGATAATCAACAGAGAGAAGGGATGGGCTTTAAGATAGATAAGGAAAGGTTTTTTTAGAAGGTGGGATTTCAACCGGGACTCAAACAAAGCCAGGGAAACCAGGAAACAGAGATGAGAAGAAAGAGAATTGCAGGCACACGAGATAGCTAGTGAAAATGCCTGGAGTCTGGAGATAGAGTGTCTTGTGACAGAAACAGCAAAGAGGCTAATGTCACTGGATCACTGAGTTAGTGGGGGGAAGTAATGTATAAGAAGACTCAAGACATAGGAGAGGGACAGGCAGTAAGAGACTTTAAAAGTCAAATAGGATTTCATGTTGGATACTGGAGGTAATAGGGTTTACTGAATATGGAAGGGTGAGGAATGAAGAGAGGAAAGTGACATAGACCTGTGATGTAGGAAGATTAATTTGACAGCTGTGTAGAGAACAGACTAGAGTAAGGAGAAACTAAAGGCAGGGAGAGCCATCAACAGGCTACTGCAACAGTCCAGGTATGAGGTGATGAGGGCCTGCACCGCAGTGGTGGCATTGTCAGAGGAGTGAAGGGGGTATATGCAAGAGATGTTATCATAGGTAAAACTGTCAACATATACTGGCATCATGTCGAAACTGGCAACATATACTGGGGAACAAACAGTGCAAGATCAGAAAAGACTTCACAAAGGTGGCACTTGAGCTTACCCTTGAAGATGTGAGGCAAGAGATTATTCCAGACATGGGGAAAATCCTATGGAAAGGCACAAAGACAGGAGACAGAATGTTCTATAAGGGAATTAAAAAGTTGGCTGATTTAGTAGGACCTTTCATGACCTCTGATTCTATAGACAACTACTTGGTTTTGCTCTCAGGTACTTCAAATCATGACTTGGCTAATTTACAACCTTCATTTTCAAGGCTATCCAAATATTACCATTTAAAACACTATTCAAGAACATCCGTGATCTGACCTGACATTCCAACTTAGTGAATGCCATGTGTTTTGGTTTTAGGGTAGCTATCAGCTGTTATAAGTCTGACTTCACTACTGTTTTTGTGTTCAATTCAATTAAATAAAAATTAATTAAGTACTTGCTATCTGTTTAAGGCACTATGTTAAGTAATAGGGAAAGAAGGATGTCACTTAATATGAACCCATATTTTTAAAAGCACAATTTATTTAAAATCATTATTTATAAAAAAAAAAACCCAAGCACTTTAAATAATAATCCCATAAAATAACCAAAGATCAAATGGATTAATGCTTCATGCCAATAAAATTCTTAATTATTAGAGCTCTCCAAAAATGGAATGGACTTCCTCAGGAGATAGTGGGTTCTTAAAGTAGAGGCTAGATGTCACAGATGTTACAGAGGGACTGCTACTCAGGTACAGGGTGGACTAAATGACCTTTAAGGCATTTTAAAACTCTGAGAATCCATGCCTTTTTTAAAACAAAAAATCATTCTGAGAAGTCAGAGAGGGGGCAGCATAGTTCAATGGAAAGAGTACTGACTATCGAATCAGACAAACTGGGTTCAAATCCTGTCTCTCATTAATCACTTTAATCTCCTTGCAGTTTTCTTCACCTATACAACTAAAGGGTTGGATTAGATGGTCTCTGAGGTCCATCTGGATTCTAGATCTGTGATCCTACATTTACCAGATGATTCTGTGAATATAGTTCCTCTCCCCCCACCCCTGCTAAACAGAAAAAAAAAACATACGATCATAGAAGAAGGGCACTGGAAGGAAGTTCAGGGATCATCTAACCCAATACCATCCTTTTAGGATGAAGAAATTGAGGCACAGGAAGGGGAATTAATTGTAATGTGATATTTCAAAGACACAATGGAAAAACAAGGATGTAGATTGTATTTAACAGCAAGTACTTAATGGATTACTGTTGCTGTCTGAAGAGGCTGATTATTTATTAACCATTGCCTGAAGTAAAAATTAATTTGTGAAAAATTGAACATTTTGTTCTAACATTGAAATCGTAACTATTTTTAGCTTATCACATAAACTAAGTAAAATAAAACATTTAATAGGATATATGTATATGTTTATATGTGTGTATATAATACACGTATATATTATATACACACACTAAAGAAATAACTCCACTAAAGTTCCATACTCTGAAGTGATGTTGGGCTATTGAAAGCTATAACCATAGACTACAAGTTCCAGCATGTTGTATCCAGCTGAAAAGGCTTCAAGTGAAAGAAGCAGCTTTAGCTAAGTTCAGAAAAACTCATCACCAGGTTAATGTAAAGGGATGAATTTTTTGGCCAGAGCACCTCTCAAGGACCACTGGACTTAAATGTACAGGCATTTAGAGACTGTGTCAATGGAGGAAGTACCCTTCCTAAAGAAATCCTAAATCATTAATTTATTTAAGATGTATTGAGAGACTCATGAAGACAGAGGAATAGGAGGAAGTGGTACAGTCCAGATCCTCCAATGACAGTCCTGTTTCAGAGGCAGCTTTAACACCAGCACTCTCAGTTCAAGTTTGTTGTTGGTACAAAAGGAGGTACTTGTGAGTCATTGAACAATCAACAAAGGGAGGTTTAATATGCCATAACACAGCAAGGACATGCAACAAGGCTACAGAGTTGCTTAGCTTCTCTGGACACAGTGTCCATGGTCTTCATAGGAAAGCATGTCTACTCATCAGAACAAGATATGGTAAAGAACTTACAAGGTCTTCAAAAATCCGCCAAGGTCCAAGGGCCCTAGATTCCTAGGGGTTGGGACTTTTATGCTCTTAAATGAATAAGAAGCTACATCAGGAAAGCCAGGGCCAGTCACTTCGTCTTCTCTTAGATAAAGCCTCCCATGTTGTAGGTGGGAAGAAAGAAACTATGTCAGAAGAACACTAGCCCTATCACATTAAGAAAACTCTGGACAGAGTAGTGATTGGAAAATTGAAGGAAGAACTACAGTGGGTCAAGTTTCCAGTCCAAGATCACAAATTTGACCCTATAGGAAAGAAGCCAAAGAAGATGCTGTGGAGCAGGGCTGGGCTAGGATCAGAGACTCAGTTCCCAGAGCCCTGAGCTAGGCCAGCAGCAAGGGAAGGCTCAGAGCTAATTTTGGACTTAGCTCTCAGCCCAAGACTGCAGTGTGGGATCTCTGAGAGGGGTCAAGAACAAGAACTCAGCACCAAAAGCCCCAAGCCCCGCATCACCCAAAATAGATTGTAATCACAGTCCCCATACAGGCATACAAGACAATGATGGGGTGGGGAATCTCCCAGAGTGGCCAGGAGCACATATTCAGTTCCTAGAGCTCCCAATTTGGCCAGTAAAACTGGGCTACCCAGACGAAGTTACTGAAAAAATGATAAAAAAAAAAAAAGTGTTATCATTATGAAACCAGGAATGCCCAAGACGCAAACCCTGAAGAGGAGAATAACTCTAAAACACCTAAACACAGTTTGTCACTAAGATCAATTAAAAATCCTAGAAGAAATTGTGTAAGAACTAAAAACCGAGTTTAAAATTATATTATAAATAAAAAGAACAATAAAGGAAATAATTGGAAAAGCAATAAGAGCTATGAAAGAGAGACTCAGAAAGAGAATTAATAACTCATCACAAGAGGTACAAAACTTTACCCAAGTAAGAGACTCTTTTAAAATTAAAAAGTCAAAAGACAGAAAAATAGAAAAAAACTGAGGCATATTTAATATTTTTAAAAAGAACAACAAAATTAAAGGTTAACAGGTGATGGGAAAAGATTTACAAAGATGAAGTGTTTGCATTCTAATGGAGCATTCCTCTAGAACAGCAGTGTCAGCAGGAGTCATAAAAGGAATTAAGTAAGATACAGGGCCTGGGAGTGAATTTTGTTGTGTTTTAGTTATCTTAAAAGAAGAAAAGAAAGGAAGGAGGGAAAGGAGCACTGTGGAAGAAAGAGTGAGGAAGAGGGGAAACGTCTCACAGAATTGAGGAGTGGAGCAGGGCAAGCAGAAAGTTATAAGAATGAAAAGGGGCAGGCATCTTAAGCCACACTTTGAACTGATGCAGAATGAAATGAGAAGAATCAAGACAACAATTTTTACTATAACAACAATATTACAAAAGCAAACGATTTTGAAAGACTTAAACACTCTGATCAATACAACAACGAACTGTGATTCCTGAGGACTGATGATTCAGAATGCTGCTCATCTCCTGAAAGAGAGGTGATCAACCAGACATTTTCAGAGTAAGACACACATTCTGGACATATCCAATATAGGGACTTGTTTTGACTATGTGTGTGGGTTGGAGAACTTTGGTTTTCTTTTTTTTTCCAGTGGGGAGGGGGAAATGGGAAGGAAAAAAATAGATGTTTTTTCATTGAAAAAAAAAGTATTCCAATAAAATGTATTAGAAAAAAAAAGTGTCCTGATGATGGTAGATTGCTACACATCTTATAATACTATGATCTCTGGTGAATTAAATTATGGATCACTAGTATGTATGATGGACATAATTAGGCTATAGAATGTTAACAATAAGCAAATTGATGTAAGAGAGATCATGGAGGACAAACATTGCTGAAAAAGAAGGTAGACTGGACAACATGTAGTGGAAAGACAAAAGGTACAAGCTCCAAAGGGTACACTGGTATCCCTGTTAACTTAAAAGATACAAAAGGAAGGATTCCATCATGAGGAATAGATTGTCTATAGAAAACATAGTATATTGTAACATATGGGTAAGGATCAGAATAGTAAGAAATTATAGGAGGGTTTTGGTCTGCATTGATTCAGGGAAGCATTAACATCAGTAAGATCACAGATCCATTTAAGTACCAAAGTAGTGAAAATTTTTTAAAATAAATGTAAAAGTAAAACCTGACAAGTGTCGAGTAGATTAACTGATACTTTACTATAGAACAGATGAATATTTCCCCTTGCACCCGTTGGTTACCCTTTTTGACTCTAGAGGTTGAATTAAGGAGTCCTGCTGACAAATCGTTTAAAAATCATATTACATAAAATTTTGTCTTCGAAAGCTGAAGCAGATGCCATGTAAATCTTTGCAGCAAAGGCTGCCAAAAAGCTACTTAGCAAATATAAACTGGAAGAATACTGAAGGGAAATGAGATGGAAAATGTAGGGAACAGAGTGTTCTTCTTTGTTTTAACTAACAGATTATTATTTGCTGAATAAATCATAACAGCAGGAATTAAAAAAGGATATTATCCTCTATAATTATAACTACAGACAACTAGAATAATAGAAATAATGGTGAAGGAATTTAAATTGCATAACTAGTGAGAAGATTCTTAACTCAGAGTCTATGAACACATTTTTCTAAATATTTTGATAACTCTATTTCACTATAATTGGTTTCCTTTGTAATATGTCTTGTTGTGTGTGTGTAATTATTCTGAGAAGAGGTCCACAGGCTTTACCAGACTGTCAAAGGTGTCTACACCACACAGAAAAGGTTAAGAACCCCTGAACTGATAACAATAACAACAACAACAACAATAGCTAGCATAAGGTATGCAAAGCCTTAAAAATGTTAAAGATGTTGGCTCTTTTGATCCTCACAACCACTCTGTTTAACAGATGCTATTATTTACAGATGAGAAAACTGAGTCACAGTGCAGTTAAATGACTTGCCTGGAGTCACAGAGCTAGTGAGTGTCTGAGACAGGAATCAACTTGAGTCTTCCTAACTCCAATTCCTATAGTCTATTCACTTTGCCACCAAGAGGCCTAATATGTCAATGATTCATCAGATATCCTCTTTCTACAAAATAAACTTATTTTCTTACCATAAGCATTTACTAAACATCTAAATGTATAAGACCATATCTCCCCACTCTGCATTTCCAGAGTTGTCTGTCCCATTTTTATGCTGCTTATCACAGAAGGCCTTGCAGAACAGGACCGTAATTTGTGGGCATATCTTCCATCCTAGACCATAAGTCCCTTAAGGTCAGAGGTAACTTTGAATTCATCTTTGTCTCCTCCATGACTGCTAGCATAAGACCTTGAACGTAGGGGGATTGCAATCTTTGCTGAAGGAATGAATTATGCACACTACTCCCATAACATTTTTATCCCCAACTCTCACAGCTCCAAATTACGTACCCCTCTGTCTCTCCAAATCCAATCCCAACTTTAAGGTACAGCTCAAATCCCAACTCCTCTATTAAGACTTCCCAGCCTATGTTGGTATGCAAGATTTTCCTCTTCTCTAAGGTGTGTACCATACAACTCAGGGATTAATTGTACACTTTCTTATATTGTTCTCTAGTTGTTTTATGTTTAATCTTGTGTCCTAGAATTGAATATGAGATCCACTAGTGAAAGCCCTAGACGATTTTACTTCTTTTATATTCTTGGTAGGGCCTAGCTTGGGTTAGGCACAAGGTCCATTTTAAGCAATACTTTTTTTTTATTAAAGTCATTTTCTCCCATGGAATTTTAACATCATGGGACTGAAAGAAACACTGAATGTCATGTGGTCTGGCTTAATATTCTCAACAAAAGGCATCAAACCTGTGGTGTAGTGGAAAGAGCATTGAAACTGGAATCAAGATCTTGGTTCAAATCCTGACTGTGCTACTTATGACCTCTGTGACCTTCTGAAAATCAGTTACCTCTTGGGGCATTAGTTTTCTCACCTGCAAAATGAAGGTTGCATATGATGATCCTTTAAGTCAGTTGATCAATAAACATTAAGTACATACCATGCGCCAGGCTTTGTGCTAGGGGCTAGGCATACAAATATGAAAAAAGAAGATGGTATCTGCCCTGAAGGAACTTAAAGTCTAATGGGAAAAACAGCACAGAAAAGGAAGCTGAAAAGAGGGGGACTGAGGGAGTACTAGGCAGAGGATCATGATGGAGAAGTCTAAAAGAAAGCAGCCAGGTGGGAAGGTTAGGTCCCATTGAACTCTAAAACCTAGAATCTGTGATAAATATGCACTCTGTAATCTAAATAGTCAATGTTTTCAGTACTATCTCTTTTACTATCTTTTCTTGGGGTCATTGGATTCTAGTAAAAGTGAGTAAAAATGATTAAAGTCTAAATCAAGGCTGGACGTAGTAGCACAGGCCTGTAGTCCCTGATATTAGGGAGGCTGAGGCTGGTAGACTGCTTAAGCCCAGGAATTCTGAAACTCAGTAGACTGACTGGATGTCTGCACTAAGTCTGGCCCCAATATGGTGAAGTGCTGGGGATCTGGGAGCCATCAGGCTGCCTAAGGAGGGCAAACCATCCCAGATCAGAAATGGAACAAGTCAAAGTTTCTGTGCCAATCAGCAATAAGATTGGGTCCTTGACTACCAAATGCACTTACAGCCTAAAAGAGGGACACCCAAAGACCCAGTGTGGAGAGAGAAGCAGTATACACACACACACACACACACACACACACACACACACACACACCCATATATATACATATATACAAGCTGACCATGGGCTTGCAACAGAACTCAACTCCACTCCCACCTTCCCCTTGTGCAAAGGAAAACCAAAAGGCAGATGCCTGAATTGGCTGCAACAGCAGAACGGTAGCATTCTGTGCTGTGACAGAGCTCAAAGAAAACTGAGAAACAGAGAGACCTGTGGCAGGACACATACAAGTGGCTATGTGTTATTTAAGCTTGAGGGAAAGAGCCCAGCCTCCAGCTGAGCCTACTTCCATTTCCTCCTAAGTCAGTAGTTACAGAGACTAAGGCTGACAAAACCTGAATTGCCCAGCATAGGACCAGGCTGAAACAGTTTTAAGGTCCAAGCCCCTAGGGAAATGATAACCAAAGGGGAAGGAGTCAGAAAGTGAGTGACAGTGGGATACAGGAAAAAAGACTAAAATTATCAAAGATCCCAGGATGAAGAAAATTCAGTTAAAGACTTTGAACATAAATAGATAAACCAATAGGAAAGATATTAATAAAGAAGAGAATATGGCCTTCAGATAAGGTTAAAAAATCCAAACATTGAGGAATAGGTATTATAAGACAAAGGATATTAATCAACATCTAATGAGCCAGAGCACTCAATAGATTCCCAAAAGGGCATGGAATAACAGCAGGATATATTTGAATAGTTTAAAAGAGAAATAAGAATTATGAAAGCAAAAGTTATGGCCTACACAGCATAAATAATAAGTAGAAAAGAAAAACTTGAATCTGTGGTGTCAAGACTCACCAGAAGAAACTAGAGAGAAAGTAACTCCTTGGTAATGCAGATATATGGAAGTGAAGGACAATCTAGAAAAAGAGAAGTATAAGGTGATATTAAAAGGAAACATGATCTCCAAACAAATACTGATCTCAAAGACAGGATGCATAGGAACAACTTAAGGATTCTAGGCCTCCCAGAAAAACACAAGGCCAAAAATCTGAATACCATAATGCAAGATATGATACAAGAAAACTACCCAGAAATTTCTGAACATAGAAAACAAGTACCAATTGAAAAAATCCCCCTCCCCCCAAAAAAATTCTACACTGCAAATTCCAAGATATGTAATGGCTAAATTTAACATTTATGGCAAATGAGGTAGGGATATGGCCATGGAGAAAGTAAGGTTAACAATGAACTACACAACCAGGGACACAGGAAAATTCTCATGATGTGTCAATATCCCCTCTATTACCTGGTGGAACTGGTATTTCTAAGAATGAGGCATGATGGAAAAAGAGGATTGGGGGCAAGATCTACAAAGCAATAACAAGAAGAGGGAATCCAAACTTTAATTCCACAAATAATATGGAGACTAAAAAAAGGACTAAATTAGTATGAGGGCCATGAATCAAAGAACAAAAGTCTAGAACAGAAAGAAAGCGAAGGAAAATAATGAAGAGGAAGGAAAGAATTTTTTTTTAGAAAAAGGCACAGAAAATTAAATTTTAAAAACTAACAAACCTAACAAGTTGAAGGGGAAGTGAGGATGGGGGATTTTACTTGTCTTAAGTGTAAGGGGAAAAAAATAGAGGAAAAACTAAATAACAAGATGAAAAAATTTAATAAGTTCAGCAAACTCAAAACTAGGGAAAGGGTTAATGGAAAAGTGGAAGGGGAGGAGAAGGGGAAAGTTTGAGGATAGAAATAGGGTTACCTTAAAGTAAGTTAAACTAAAATGACTTAACAAACAAAGTACTATGCTTATGGAGGAAAACAGGGAAAAAATCTTCATTTGGGAAAAAAAAACAGTTCTTAGAATTTATGTTCCCTGGACATAGTTTCCTTACATATCAACAGGTCAAGTTTATCTGGGGACTGTTTCTCTACTCCTTGATTTCTTAACCTGCTATTCCAGAGCCCAGTCATTTCCAGGTAAAGAAGCTGCTTTCACATAGGAGATTTATTGTACCTATCCAATTTCCCTAATTAGATTGTAGGGTCTCTGAGGACAAATAGTGTCCATTTTTCATCTTTTATTGCTAGTACCTAACAGAATGCCCTGTATTTAGAGGGTACTTAATAATAGTTTGCTTAATTAAATTGAATTAGGCTGAAACAGAAGCACAACATTACCCATTTAGAAAAACTAATAGTCACATCCTTCCATTCTCCTCAACTTTGGGAAAAAATCTTTATTTGCATATGATTCTATCTGACTTATGTGAATTTATAAATCACGAAAGACAGACATAATTTTCTTGTTAGTAAAACTACACAAGGCACAAATGTTTATCTGCTTCTAGATATAAAAAAAATCAATAAGCATTTATTAAGTGCTTACTATCTTCCAAGCAGTATGCTTAGTGTTGAGGATCCAAAGCCAGGCAAAAGTACAAAACAATCCTTACCCTCAAGGATTCTACATTTTAATAGGGGATATAGTATGAAAGTAAATAGGTATGTACAAGATACATAAGATTAGAAGAGTAGAAGATAACTGTAGGGGGGAACGGCTCAAGTGGCTATGGAGAGCAGGAAGACCTCCTGCAGAATTAGAACAGAGTCTATTAGAACAGAGTCTGGAAGGACACCAGGGATATCAAGAGGAGGAAGTGAAGAGGGAAAGCATCCCAGGCCTGAAGGACAATTAGTGCAAAGGCACAGGGATGGAAGATGTATGAGAAACAGTAAGTAAGCCACAACTGCCTGATCATAAAGTACATGCAGGGGAATAAAGTGTAAGAAGATCAAAAAGGAAGACTACTATAGGTTTAAAGAACCTCAAAAACCAACCAGGCTCTAAAAGCATGGTACTCTAAAAGCTTGCACTGGATGCCTGTTCATATGGGCAAAAGGCCATTTAAGATTTGGGAGAATTATATTTCTTCTAGTTCCTGGGTTGTGAGACTCTAAAAATCTACCGCTTAGGTCCTCCCCATGTTTGCTTGAGTAACACATAAGTTAAAAATCAAATTATATGAAAGATAAAGTTTTAACAAACATATAAACCATAAACAAAAAGGAAATCATTATAGACTTAGCTTAAATCATGAAAATTTGGGAATACAAAATCAAAGACCACATTGATAGATGTGATATCAAAGCACTAAGTCTTAACCCCTGCACATTTTTGCATAGTTCCATTTCTAGCATTGCTGATTACCAAAGTATTTGCATGTAAACATAAACTGTCTCCTATATAATCAACTACTCTCAGCCTGACCAATATATTCTCAACTGGCACAAACTAGTATTTGTGGCACAACAATTGCTTTCGTAGTGATGAATTATAATGTTTCAAACACAAAATTTTAACATTACTTAATGAATGGGACAATTAAGAAAAAAACAAGAAGATTCTGTTTACAAATCCTATAGCAATCAGTAAGGAATGGAAAAGAAATACTGAAACAATCAAATGACACACTGCATTAGCAATATTCATAGACAAGTTTTTAATGGTCTTGTGTGATATTAATCTTTAACCTAAACTCTCTTCTTTCTCATTTACAGTCCTTTGCTATACATTGTTTTTAAGCTAATGAAGTACAGGGTGTAACATAGAGGGTAGTGGGCATAGAGTCATGAAGATTTAGGTTTGAATCCTACCACAGACACTATCTGTGTGACCCTCAGCAAATCACTTGACCTTTCTGGACCTCAGTTTTCTCTTTTGCAAAATAAGAGGGATTGACTTGATGGTCCTCTAAGATCCCTTCCTTTGTCATTTAGCAATACATTTTTTACAATATGCTATATTTACATACATACAATATATTGCTTTTCAAAATGGTTGTACTGATTCATAACTCCACCAACAATGTACAAGTACATCTTCCCATAAACCCTCTTCCCGTAAGTAAAACATATTAGTCATACATAGCAAGTTAGGAAGTCTTACACTGTGGCCTGGAGAGGCTCTGATGTACAGCAATAGAGGGAGTTCCCAAACTGATGGATTTCAGCAAAAGAAACATTTTTAAGTACCTATTTGTTCCAGATCACTAATAATAAGAATAATAAAGTTAAATCAAAACAACCCTGAGATTTCACCTTACACCCAGCAAACTGGCAAAAATGACAAAAGACAGATATAATCAATGTTGGAGGGGTTATGAGAATATAGATAAATTGGCATAGTGTTGGAAATTTTTGGAAAGTAATTTGGTAGCATGCAAATAAAACAACTAAAATGTCCGTGACCTTTGATCCAGAGATTCCACTGTCAGTAAATCAATAAACATTTATTAAATACCTACTATGTGCTAGGTTGCATGCTAAGCACTGGGATACAAAAAGAAGTAAAAGACAGTCCCACCCTTAAGGAGCTCACAATCTAACGGTTGAGACAACAAGCAAACAAATACGTTGTTATATATGCAAATAATTAAGAGAAGGAAGGCACTGGAATTAAGAGAGGTTGGGAAATGGTTTCTGTAGAAGATGGGGTTTTAGTTGGGACTTTGAGTCAGGCAAGCCTGTAGGCAGAGATGAGGAGGGAGAGCATTCTAAGTCTGACAGCCACAGAAAATGGCTGGAGCCAAGAGATGGAGTGTGTTCTTTGTGGTACACCCAGGAGGCTAGTGTCACTGGATCTAAGCCTAAGTGTTAGAGAGTAAGGTATAAGAAGACTGGAAAGGTAGAAAGGGACTAGGTTATAAAAAACTTTTAATTCCAAACTGAGCATTTCGTATTTGATCCTAGAAGTAAAAGGGAATCAATGAAGTTGGGTAGGGAAGGGGGGTGATATGATCAGACCTGCACTTTAAGGAAAATCACTTTGGTGGCTGAATGGAGGAAGAATTGTTGAGACAGATCAACCTACCAGCAGGCTATTACAATAATCCAAGCACTGGGTGATAAGGGCCTATTCCAGAATGGTGAAGTGTCAGAGGCAAGAAGGAAGTGTATTGGAGAGATGCTGCAAAGGTGAAATAGACAGACCTCAACAACAGATTGGACATGAGGAGTGAGTGAAAGATAGTGAGGGGTCAAGGATGATACCAACCTAAGTTGTGAGCCTGAGGGACCATGAGGAGAGTGAGGGCCTCAACAGTAATAGGAAAGGTAAGAGGAGGGAAGGGTTTAGGGGGAAAATAAACGACTTCTATTTTGGACATTCTTAAGTAGACATCTTAGGCATATTTAACATGTTAACTCATCTTAAACATGAATTTAAGATGTCTATTGGAATCTAGTTTGAGATGTCTGAAAGGCAGCTGGAGATGTTAGGTTGGAGGTCAGTAGAGAAGTTGGGGCAGTATGGGTAGATTTGAGAATCGACAGCATAGAGATCATAATTAAATCCATAGAAGCTGATGAAATAACCAAGTGAAGTAGTCTAGAGAGAGAAGAGGGTCTAGGAGAGCATTTTATGGGACACCCATAGTGAGAAGGTGTGATGTTTGAGGATCCAGCAAAGGAAACTGAGAAGGAACAGTCAGATAGGTAGAAGAATCAGAAGAGAGTGGTCACCCAAAAACCTAGAAAGAAAAGAATATCAAGGAGAGCAAGTGATCAACAGTGTCAACAGCTGCAGAAAGGTCACTTCTAAGGCATATAGCCAAAGGATGTAGCAGCACTTTTTCATGGTAGCAAAGAACAAAAAACAAAGTAAATGGCCGTCAACTGGGAAATGGCTAAATAAATTGTACATGAATGGAATATCACTGTGTTGTGAAACAGCAGATGTTATGAATGTAGAGAAGCACAAAAATATACATGAATTGATTCAGGTAAAGTAACTAGAGTCAAAAAATATATACACAATGACGACAACAATGTAAATAGAAAGAACAATCACAAAACATTTGAAAGTGAATTGTTTCAAATTACAGAGAACAAGCATGGCCCCCTTTTCCTTTGCAGAGGTAGGATGTTCACAAGTGTGGAAAAACTGTATATATATTTTCAGATTGAAATTTTTTATATATTGATTGGTTTTTCTGATTGTTTTTTCTTATTCCTCTTTTTTCTTTTAAAATATTCCTTTTTATAAAAATGACTCTCTGGGAGAAATAAGAAGGAGGGATACTTGGGGAAATCTAGATGCTGTTAAAAACAAAATATGTCAATAAGCATTAATTTTTCTAAAAACACCTACTAAATTCAAAGTATTATGCTAGGTACTACGTTTACTAAACAGATGCTGCCTCCAAGCAGTTTAGTTGCTGGATATTAATGGTACTCTAAGAAATATGATCAAGGCAAAAGAGACATCCCCACAAAGGAGTGTAAGAAAATCTGAGGGAGGGATCACTGTAGCTCAGGAAAATAAAGAAGGAAAAGGTAGCATCTAAGTTGGTGACTTAAAAGAAGAAAAGGATTTCATTGGATCATAGGAACATAGTTTTAAAATTGGAAAATACCTTAGAGGACATTTAGTCCAATCCCCATTTTTCAGATGAGGAAACTGAGGCTCAATGAGGTTAACCTACTTCCCTTGGGTCACACAAATTACTGCCAAATCCAGCCTCCTTTCTGCCGCACAATACTGCCTCATTTCAATAGGATGAGATGAGGAAGAAGTGTATTCCAAGCATATTTGATTGACTAAATATATGCACACAGGTAGAAAATTGCAGATAAGATCAGACAACAGCTAGTAGTAAGCCTAGTTTGGGATGTAAAGCAATACAGGGGATTCCCCTGGGTAAATACAGAGAATAAAGGTAAACAGTATGAAGCATGCCTGGAAAATTAGATTAGAGGATCATGGAAGTTCTTTGCTGAATGAAGCTGAAGAAAATCACAAAATTGTACTGATTGGGTCCACTACATATTTATATTACATCACCTCAACTGGGCTCTCACTGCTGCAAGGCAATTCTTTTACACCTCCCTACTGATTCATGCTCTCAGCAGCTTTTCCAAATCTTTTCATCTCTCCTTATGCCTCACACAGCAACCTCTGCCCTCACTCTCTTAGCTAAAAAGCTTATCTTATAGTTTATTGAAAAAAATTAAAGCTACTTCCAGAGAGCTCACTCTTTTCCCCTTCTCTTCATCTCACATTACTTAGATAATTTCCACTGAAATTGCTTTCAAGTTTTCAGTTAGATAGATAAATAGGAAGAGAGGGAAGGAGGGAGGGAGGAAAGGAGGAAGGGAAGAAAGGAGAGGGAGAGAGAGAGATGTTTATATATATATATATATATATATACATATATATCCTTATACATATACATGTATTACATACATAGTTGTTTGCATGTTATCTCCTCCCATTAGATCATAAGCTCCTTGAGAACAGAAACTGTCTTTTTGCCTTTCTTCTTGACACATAATAGATACTTATAAATGCTTATTGTTGACTTAACTTGAAGTGTCAGACTAAGGACTCTGCATTTTATTCTTTTTTTTTCCTTTGGTTAGCCAATGGGGTTAAATGACTTGCCCAGGGTCACACAGCTAGTAAGTGTCAAGTGTCTGAGGCTGGATTTGAACTCAGGTCTTCCTGACTCCAGGGCCAGTGCTCTATCTACTGGGCCACCTAGCTGCCCCTCTGCATTTTATTCCATAGGTAATAGGGAACCACTGGATTTTTTTTTGAGCACAGAAGTATCATGGTCAGAACCATGCATAAGACAATTATTTGGGCAGTTATACAAGAACATATTGAAGAGAAGAGAGAATGAGAAGAGGGAAATCAGCTAGGAACTTATGACAACAGTCTAGGTAAGAGATGAAGACGGCATGAATTAAGGTGGTGGCTGTGTGAGTGGAGAGGAGAGGTAGAACAGATAGGAGAAGTATTATCAAACTAGAACTGACAGGACTTGACAACCAATTGGACTAGGGGGTTGGGTGGCTATCAGGAAGAGGGAAAAACCAAAGATGATTGCTATGTTCAAGCCTAATTGAATGGAAAAATATTTCAACAGAAATCAAAAAGTCCGTAAGAGTGTCAAGTATAAGAGGTAAAATGATGAGTTCAGTTTATACATGTTGAGTCTGAGATGCCAGCAGAACATTAAGGTATAGATTCTAGCAGATAGTTGGAAAAACAGAATAATAAGAAAGAAAGGTTTGAGAGTGATTTTGCAAAGTGACAATTAAAGTTTCCACTGTGAATGGAACCATAAGAAACTAAATGTTAGAGGAGGAGTTAGGAAAAATCTCTGCCCACAAGAACCTTTAAACAAAATATTAGACATGCAAAACGCTTAAATTCTCGAGAATTTGGATCTCAGCTGAACCATCTCTAAGATAATCCTGATTATACCTTAATGTCATGGCACCAAACTTATTGCCTGACAAAGATCTCATGCAGGAGGGGACCCCAAAAGCAAAAGTGGAGGACCCAAGAGTCTTGATCTAAAAGTACCAATGGCAGCCAAGTTCCCAAGCTAGAATCCTGCACAATGCTTCCACAGATTTATCCAGCCCTCCTGGTTTGTTTGCTTTTCATAACAAACTCTAGAAAAAATTCATCATGATTATAGTTTCACTGAAATAACAGGAAACAAAATAAATCCATGAAAATCATCAGCTTTTCAAAAGATTACTAATAAAGCATAGGCAAAAGAAACAGGAGGGAAAAATCCATTTGAGATAGAGACAAAATGCATCAGATTTCTGGGAAGTCACCCAACAAAATCACAAAGAAGTGTGGAATCTCCAATGGGGATTGTACCCTTAAACATGATAGAGACCAATCTAGTCTAAGGGGAAGAAGAATCAGAATGCCCTCTATTAGGTGGGCATCCAGCCTCAGCTTGAAAGCCTCAAATGAGGGAAGATGCTACTGCTTCCAAAAGAAGGCAGCTCATTCCACTTTTCAATAGCTCTAATTTTCCAAAAGTTTCTTTTTTCCTTCAAACCTAAATTTTCCTTTTTTGCAATCTCTACCCATTGTTCCTTGTTCTGCCCTCTGGTATGCAGCAGAATATCTAATCCCTCCTCCACAGGACAGCCCTTTAATTGAGGACAGCTATCAGGTTCCCCCTAAAGCCTGAGCTTCTGGGAAGAAAAAAAGTGATGTATAATTTTGGATTTCAGGACATTCCATGCACACCATGCTACTCTATGCCCATGCCTGTGGAATATCAAATTCTGGCTTGCTCTTTTACTAAGTTGGACCTCCTTGCCCAGAAGGTGTGTATTTGAATCAGTGGTATAATGAATCACTTTCAATGGGCTTCCACTGTATTATTTATTGTGTTTCAGACTCCTTAGCCTGGTCAGATTTGCTGAAGTATTAAAATCACATAATGGACTGAAACAGAAGAGTAATAGATAATAAATACATACTAGTTGTCAAATTAAATCCAGAATATTTATACAAATCAGGATATCCTTTGCTTTCTAGGTTTAAAACAAACCTTAACCCTACTCTTAAAATCTCCTTTAAAAGTTAAGTTTTGATAATGTTTTGTTGTTTTTAGAACTAAGTCAACAGCATCAGTAATTTCTGTGTCTATTGCTTTTCAATAATGCTGTCAAGTTAGAAGTTCATGTTCTATTACATTTTCTATCTAGTGTGTCTGTTGAGTTTAAGTTCAAAAGGAACAAAAAATTATATTTTGACAATTGTTTCATATTCTTTGCTGCATTCTCAAGCTTGGCTATATAGAAAAGTTTGTCTCCCTCACTCGCAGTATATATGACCAGATCCTGCTACTTTAATGAGATTGATGTCATCCAAGAGGAACTCTTGCAATCCTCCTTAACTCAAAATTTCTCTGTACCTTCCAAATCTCTCTGCTCTTTCACTCTTGTCTCTAAGGATGATATTCAATTTCATTCAATCAGCAAACATTTATTTAAGTGCCTACTATGTGCAAGGCAATATTCCAGGCAACAGGGAAACAGATATAAAATTGAGACTGTCCTTGCCCTCTAGACGTTTATATGGGGGATATAACATGTACAACAAGTAAATAACTACAGAGATTTGTATGTAGATAAAAAGTACAAAGCAATTTCAAGAGGGAAAGAGTGCTAATAACTGTGAGACAATCATACACATGTACATGTGACCTGTGTGTGCAGCAAGTATTCATTTGAAGTATTGGCCCATTTGCATAGGCAAAAATCCAGTCAATATCTGTGTTCCCTGCCAGGTGGCATTCTAAGTTAATCTATTATTCCATGCTATTCATATGGACCTCCTAACAGGCTACAGTAACTCTGCAGGTGACTAGAGGATATTAAAGCCTAAAAACACCTAGCTGTTTCCCTTACCATGAAGGAACCTTTTATATTCATTTCAAAAGTTACTTGCAACCTCATGGTTTCCTGAATCATGATAGAGGGAATGAAATATTGGTAAAATATTAAAATATGAAATTTACATTAATTATATTTTGGTTCCAGCCCCCACCCCTTAGGGTAATTCACTCAGTCATGTATCTTTCCTTGGTACCAATTAGAAATTAAATATTTGATCACAGCAGTTTATCATACTTGGAATAAAATGAAAAAGAAAATGGGTAACATTCTCCTTTAATTGAGGGAAAATGGTCACTGTTAACTATCTATTTCTCTTTCTTGCCACTTTCAACTTCAAAGATTTTCTGTATGGATGGGGACATTTTCCTTGGGGGAAGAAGCTTTCATTCTCCTCTTTCTTGGTTAAAATCATTCAAAAAGGACAAAGGTTCCTCTCCCCTGATCACCATAGCTGCAAGCATAGATTCAGTCGGCCACAAGTTCTGGATCATGATGTGCTGTCTGTGCTCTGTCATCTGGATCAATCCCATAGCTCATCTCTTGACAACCAGTGCCGCTCACCTTAGAAGACTGTATACGCAGGATACCTTTTACCCTGTGGAATAGCTCTGGTTGCTTATTCCTGTCACAAAGCAATCATTGCAACTTGGAAGATGTAAGAAAGGAACCCATTTCTTGTGCAAAATCTCAAAATTTGCTCCGCTAAGCCCTGTCTTCAGATTTTTCTAGGTCCAGGGATGATGCAGAGAAGATACCACAAAAGAGTTAAAGAAAGTCTTCATGTGGGACGTAGTACCTGAGTTATGTTCTAAAGGAAGCTATGAGTACTACAAAGTAGAAAGAAAAAGTAAAGCTTTCCAGATGCTTAGACCCATTTCAGCAATGGCAAAGAACAAGAGATTATAATGGAATGTTATCTACAGGGAGCAGTTACTGGGCCAGCTTGACGGGAACAGAGAGTGTGGAGGGGAGTAATAGGAACTAAGTCTAGCAAGATCTTTGACTCTACTCTCTCTCCTCACAATTGATAAGTCAAAAAGTTTAGTCAACTGTACTTCCAATATATCTTTCCCATTCATCTCTTCCTTTCCATTCCCATGGAAATCAATAATAGGAAAATACAAGTGCCATTACAAAGGTTCACAGGAGGGTGAGAACATGTCTGGCTAAGAAGATCATGAAAGGTTTTATGAAGAAGGTAGCATGGGATGAAGCTTGAAGAATAAATTGAATAATCAGCAGGCAGCA